>NW_024884744.1:19179017-19386781 GCF_019232065.1 Centrocercus urophasianus | reverse complement strand
TTGGGGATGCGCATGCGCATGGTGGACAGGCCGCCATTGGGGATGCGCATGCGCATGGTGGACAGGCCGCCATTGGGGATGCGCATGCGCAGGGCGGATAGGCCGCCATTGGTATGCGCATGCGCAGTGCTGCTTTCGGGCGTCGTGAGGGAGGCAACTGGGAGAGGTGCTGCATCGTGCGTGGCTCAATGCCTTTCTTTTTTTCTGGCGTGTCTCCCGCCCGGTTAGCGCCTATCTGCTTCTCCTAGTGCTGCTCCTTGTGTCTTCTCGTCGCCGGGTTGCCCCGCAGGGTTACCTCAGTTTGGGCGGGAAGCGCGGCCTCTGGAGCGCCTCACAGCGCTGTGGGCGAGAAGCAGCGGTCTGGGGGTGATGCTGGGTCTGCCGGGACCCTCACACCATCCCAAAGCTGTGTTTGGGACAAGCGAGCCCTCAGCTCACTGAGTCCTGCCCTGCTGAGGCACCCCGGGCCCAGTGCTGCTCTGTGTGCGTGTGTTGGGCTGTGTGCAGGCAGCCTGTCCTGCTGGGTTATCTGTGTGCCAGGAAACTCACATCACCCACCTCACGTTTGTGCTTTGTGGCTAGCTCTGGAGCTGGCCTACGAACTCCTGACGTGGGCTTTTGCTTTTAGATCCAACTCGTGTCCCACACACAGCATGGTGGCTGTTACCTGTGTGGAGGCAGTGGCTGCTCTGCAGGCTGTTCCTTGTGTGCTCAGCCTGTGGTGGGAGTGGGGCAGGGCTTCAATTCGTTGGAACATTGCTCAGTGCCTCAGAGCAACCCAGTTTCAGGTTAATGCAAGTCTTACCTCATACTCAGCCTACTCATGGGGCCGTTGGGTTTACTTCCAGCTTTTGCCAGATGATATGTGCAGGAACAGGTCTCTTGCCCCTCTAGTTCACAGAGGCTGTGCTTGGTCTTGGAAGGCGTCAGCTAGTTACAGAGTTTCACTCCAAGGGCTGGTGCACTGCTGCCTGTTTATTATCAAACGTCTTTTGCCAAAATGCCCAGTGGTTGTCCAGGGGTCAGTATTGCTGTAAGGCGAGCAAGGAAGCTGCAGAACAAACTGGGTTGATTCAAGAGCCCAGAGCAGAGCTGGCATTTTCATGGGATGCATTTGTCACAGGAGGTCCCGCGGACTTTCTGTGCCTTCAGGGTGTTGTGATTTAATTGAGCAACCTTCCTCCCTTCTTAATTGCTGCTCCTTTTTTGTTTCAGAGCTTTGGCCAGTGGAGATGGCAGGCACCTCAGACCAAGCTGGATGTGGCAGCCAAGCTGTGAGGAAGCAGGCAGGTGTGTGAGGAGAGCGGTGAGGGCACAGGCAGTGTGCAGGCATGCATGGGAAGGGTGGTCTGACAGGCAGACCGGGGCCCGGCAGAGGGCATGGCAGCACTGCGCAGAGCCTGCAGCTGAGAAATGCTGCTGTGATTGCTTTCCCTTCCTCCCAGTGCTCACAGTTTAGCCAAATCCTGCAGTAGAGAGCTGGAGGGGGCGCAGGGAGTTTGTTTGCATTCCTCAGGGTTTTTGTCAGCTTAGTCCTGCAGAGCCAGGTCTCATCTGTAATACTCCTGCTGCTTTTGTGTGCTGTCAGATTTGCCGGTAGAAGGCAAGGGCTCAGAGGCCACGAGACAACGTAGTGTGAACTAGGAATTGAGGGAAGGAGGAAGGATGGCCTGCCCCCCTTCCCTGCCCCCAGCAGACATAAGGCTCACACGGCTGTCCTGCACCCCTTGCAGGTACTGGATAGGGAGCAACGATGGCACCCAGGTTTCTTGCCTGCTTTGGGACCCCACCATGTGTAGGTGTGAGGTCCTGTCACATGGGAACGTGAGCAGGGAGCTGGGTCCATCTTAGGGTTGCAAGATTCCTCCAGCAGGCATGGTTATGCCTGCTGCCATTTCCTCCTCCCATTGCAGAAAAAACATGGGAAATCTGAATTCTGTTTGCTATTTTAAGCAAGTTTCTCTGTCCCTCCTGATATCACTGCTTCCTTGTTCTCACCAGAATATTACAAGGATAATAATTTTAATCCTTCATGAAATGTTGGCATTAAAGGCTTTGAGATGCTGGAAAAGTGTCTGTCCATAACAATGGGGTTAGTGTGACTGTGAGACTCATCCAGCCTCCAAATAAACCTGCACGCATTCGTGCCACATATAGCTGAGACTGCCCTGAGCCCTGGAGTGCAGTCCCTGTCCTCACCAGGACCAGGCAGGCTGTTATTCTGTGTGTTTGATTGAAGCACGTGCCCTCTTGCAAAGTTTAATACGAGGAAAATGTAATAATAGTCATACTGCAGGAGGTTATATATCATAACACATCCAGTGTCTTTACAGGTCAGTTTTACAACAGTTGCATTTCTCAATCCCTGTAATTTAATCTGATGGTTAGCTTCATGACTTAATCCTTTACTATGTCTCTGAGCTTCTTCCTCAGAACGCTGATGTGTAGTGACTCAAAATGATGGCATTTGGTGCACGTTCATCCAGAATCCTGTTACTGGGCATTTAAGTAGACAGGGGTTGCTCGTGTCCCATCTCTGATACTGGTAGTGAATGCAGTGATTCCAGAATTTGGGGTCACTGATGGTGTGTAACCCAAAGTCCCTGCCTTTATATATGTGTCACTGTGGGAACAATGTAATTCACTGATCTGGATGCTAAAGAAAGATGAGTACTTTTAGGTATATAAAGAATAACACACGTAATCAGTGATTAAAATCTCTTTATTTCACATGTGTTGGGGATGTCGGGGTGGCACAGCACCTCACACCCCTGGTCTAAAGCCAACAGGGCTCCACTGAGCTCAACAGCCACAATCTACGTCGTCGCTGTCCTTTGGCTCTGGGCCTTGTGCCCTACAAAAACAACCTGGATAAAACCCCAGCTATCCAGCTGCCGGTGCCCGTGCTTTCACTTCACTTTGTGCAAATATTGGTTCCAAAGCACAAAGAGGAGGGGCTTGGCACGTGGCCTTGCAGTGCTCCCAAACCAGCAGTACGAGTCTCAGCAACATGAGCTTGGCAGCGCTTTCACATTGCTCAGTCGCTAATCTTCCAAATTCTTTGCCTTGGGTATAATCCCACAAAATATGATTCAATTTGTCAACATAGCTACCTTATGACTAGTGTGTGTTTAGCTGGTCAGCCCATTTTGTACATTCCCTATCAAGTGGAATAGTGTGCGACAGCAGAAGCGGTTGGAAAAATATTTTTCACCCCAGATAGCTCAGAGGCTGAAACTTACTTGCTGTTTTCCACTGCCCCAGCTTGCAAGATTACACTGTACAATATAGTGCCTGTAGTTAAGGTGCATTTATAAGACTGTTTCACATTGACTGCATTTTTCATTCCCTGTAATTTACATAGCTGAAGGTTAACTTCACAGCTTAATTCTGTATTATCCCTTCTAGTTTCCTGCTTGGGACAGGAATAAATCTAAGCCCATTTCTGTTTAGCAGAGTGTGTTTATAGTTCATTGTAGCAAGCTGGGCGTATTTCACCAAGTGTCCCCATCTCCAGCATGGCTGGCTGGGCAATCAGTCTCATGTGCATGTGGACACCGTGTGTGGCAGCATGTTGCTGGGGCAGAGGTGGCTTTCCTTTGAGGACCTCATAGTTCGGCCCTGTGTCTGCCCCTGGAAGAGACAATTTGGCAGGCAGGAACAGTCTCGTGTCTTGTACCCAAGTGTCAAACTGGGCAGAGTACAAAGAAGCCATTCCTGAATAATGAATGCTTTTAAAGCACCTATTTCTGTTCCTCAGGATATAGAGTTGTGGGACATGGACTCAACTCCTAGCTCGGGTAAGCAGGGCAAGTGAATTCAGGCCTGTCTTTCAGGCTGCCCACTAACACCTCCCAGACATTCCTCCTTCCCTGTGGGCTCCGTGTCCTTTATCACTCAGCTCAGAAGGGACAGCACTGTCCCCGCAGCCTCACGGACCAAGAAAGACTGGGCACAAGGGCTTGTGTTGTCTTGCCTAGCTGTGTGCCAGTAAGGTGTCTGGCCCAATTCCAATCCTGGCAAAGCAGCTCCTCTGAAGGGCAAGGCTCGTGCTGCAGGCGCCATGTTCCTGGCCAAGGCCAGAGAGCCAGAACTCAGGCAGCAGCCCCTGGGCCACGCGTTGGAAAGCTATCGATGTGCCATCCTCTGTGCCTGCTCTGAATGCAGCCAGTGGTGGAGTGGCCTTAGGATCTTTTCTGCCCATCCATCCCAATTTGCCTTCAGGGAAGGCTGTCTAAGGGAAGGGCAAGGCAAGGCAATGCAAAAAGTGCCCAGAGCGTCCCAGTCAGCTCTCCTTTTAGGGAGTCTCATCATCCTTAATATCCCCACCACCACCACCTGCACTCGCCACATCCCCAGTGAGGACGCAGGCCCTTGGGAGCAGCGGCACCAAGATGGCCAGGCAGCGTGATGATCCTGAGGAAGAGGCTCTGCGGGGCTTCTGCCAACCCAACACCACCTTCTGAGCAGTGTGAGTCCTGGCTGTCGGGCTGCAAGGAGTTGGTTTTGTTTACTGTTCCTAATAAGCCAGGTCTCGTTATCGTGGGGTGAGCTGGATGTGTCATATTGTGACGGTCAGGGGCAAACAAAAATACTGCGGCGCGGATCTGCGCTGAGAATATCTGTGAAAACAAGGCTGGTGATGATGACTCACATCTCTGCAATGCCACGTTAGATTTGCTAAAGGCAGCTGGCTCGTGGTGTAGCACGGGAAAGGCTCCGCCCCAGCCCTGCTGTGGTGGCCTGGCCTCAGCTGGCAGCAAGAATTTACAGAACCAAAAATCACAGTTGATCTCAGGAAGATGTGCAGGGGTGATCACATCTACACCAGGAGCCATTTGTGGAAAGTGCAGATTTTATGGTAATTTTTCATGCCTGTAGGCACAGAAGCTCTGCACTGCGCAGAGCCTGCAGTGAGTTGAAGCATGTGCTGCACTGTGTGGATGTGAATTACCAAGATTCCACTTGCAGTCAGGAGAGAACCCTGCTAGGAAAACCATCAAGAAGCACAGTTAAAACCAAGCAAGGAGAGGGGTGCAGACACATTGAAGCCAGTCGCGGTTACTGGGACAAAACCCATTCTGTGAGGATGGCTTTGTATTCAAACAGTGCATCAGCACCGAAAGGTCTCCTGAACTCCTTGGCTGGTGATGAACAGAGGCAGGAAAGACAGGAGACAACGAATATAAGAGTTCAGATGATACACTGAGATGCAAGCTCTTGATAATTCACCCAGATCTTGGAGAGCATCCTTGCTGTGGCTGCAGGAGGGGAGCTGCGGCCAGCTGTGGGGACAGGTGGCCCTGCTTGTGCCTATGGGTGGGTTGTGATTTGGGCTAAGCACAGAGGGCAGTTCATATCTGCTTTGTGCATGGAGGGTGCCTCGTTCACTGGGTAAACAAGCATTTTTCTCTAAGATGTTCTCAAGCACGTGCTTGTCTTTAACCCTCCCTTTCAGCAGATGACTTATTTCCTTATCAGCCCCCTCCACAGCTCTTCCAGAAGCTTCCAGGATATTTCCAGCTCATGAAGATCTCTGACCCTTTTTACTTTACTGTTTTTCAGTGCTTCTTCCTCTTCTTCACTCAGAGAGATGCAGAGCCCATCAGGAAGTGCAGGCTATTGCCCAACATGTCATCAGGACTAAGGGCATCATTGTGAATATGCTGCACGAATCTTTCGACAGGGAAGTACAAAAGAGAAAGAGGAAGCACGTAATTCAGGCTGATTTTTTTTCCTGTAAGCAAACTTAACAACTTCAGGAGCTCTTTACCTTCTGCATTTCTTACGTTTCTTTGCAAACCCAAACCCATGCATGCAAAAATGTTGCTGTTGTTCACTTCATCATGTGGCAGCACTTGGGAACCACTTGACAGTGAGGCTGGGCAAGCAACCCAGGAGACAGATTGTCCTGTGGAAGCCACTGGTGAGACCAAATTCTGCTGTCATCCAACCTGGACAGTGTTTGAGGAATGTGTCCTTAAGCTGAGATCACCTCCACAGGATTGGAGGAGGTAATATGTGTTGACCTGGAGCAACAACTGCTGCACTCCAGCTTGTGGTCCGGGCAGGCAGAGCTGGAGCAGCATCCACCTCTTTTCCATTGGCTGGGACCAGGTGTTGCACTGGTTCAGTAACCCTTGCTTGGATTGCGAAGGAGAGAAGCTGAAATTTCCAAAGGCAAACTGGGCAAACTCCTGCTGCAAGGCTCTGGTGCCCCCATGGAGCTGGGCGTGGGGTCAGCCCTGACTTCATTGTAGCAAGGGCTGCCCCCCTCCTGCCCCTCTACAGGGGCTTCTCCCATGCAATTCAGGTTGTTCCACGCAGAGCTTAGGGGCTGCCTGCTAAATCACACCATTAAATCCCCGAGTCCGGGTTTGAGTGTTTCCATGTGCCTGGAGTGTCTTAATCTGGGCTGCTTGGGGAATTTTTATCCCGCGGATCCTTCGGTATGCCTGGAATGTTTGCTTTTCCTACTGCGTGCGTGTGTTTGAGGCACTCCTGTAAAAATAAGAACTTCCTGGCCGCCTTGTAAATCTTCCCTTGACCAGCACAGTCGCCTTGGGTGATTAATAAACGGGCGAGCTGAACCCAGCACCCGTGGGGAGCTCAACAAAGGGCCCTCGAGGCTGGCCTCCCTCCAGAGCCCGCCCAAGGGACGCGCATGGTGACACCATTTTTCGGTAAGAGCCTGGGAGAGGAAGAACGAAACGGAAATTCCAGTGAGCAAAGGAAATGCACCAGTGGGCCAGGGCTTGGGAGGCGTTTTCTATTGTATCATCGAGCAGCTAAAACATACAGCTCTGCTGGAAGGTTGTTCTGCCAGCATTGGGACTCTCACTGAGCTGGTTGTAGGACTGCTCAAAACTCGAGGGGCTGAGTTTCTTCTGGGGCCTGGTCTGCTTGAGGTCGACTGGAGTTGAGCTCAGTATTGCTCGCACTATTTTTTCTTCTTATTTCCCCTCTTCTCTTCTTGGGTCCTCTTCTGCCCACCCTTCTCCCAGCAGCCAGTCACAGGGCTTCCATTTCAGTGCCGTTATGGAATATATGGAGAGAAAAAGCATTTCTAGAGCCTACCTTCAGCACCTACTCATATCCCAGTGCGCTGCCTCTAGGCTCAAGTATCACTGTGTTTCTCCTGCAGGTTTCTCACTGTTGCATCTCTCCCTGTTAGCCCCAGGCTTATAGGAGCTCCTGTTCCCCTCCCTGCTTTGCCGTGAGTGTTTCCTCCAGACATTTGCTGGACCAGAGGAAACTGTATGGAGGCAGATGCTCTTCACCTTCCCCTCTGCACGCCTGCCCAGATGTTGCTCTCACAACCATCAGCACACACCACAGGAGGTCAAAGATTTGTGACAAGGGCATCAAGGGACATTTCACACTCTTTGTGCCCATGTGAGGTTTGCCTGGAGGTGCGTCTCAGTAACGAGCCTGCTGGCAACCCACTGCTTCTGAGCAGTGACAGCCTGGTGTCACCCTCCCTGTCAAGGTGAAGAGTTCCTGCTGTGTTTGGGACCCTGCAGTGAAGAACAAGCCCTGCCTAATGCTCACCCCCACATTTCTTACTTCAACAAGCCAGTGCACGGGTTGGAGATGGCTGTTTGAGTCTCCTTCAAGTGTTGCTATCAGGCATCAGAGTCAACACCCCTTTTCTTTCCCTGCTATCTGCCCCTCAGCCAGCCCTGATCTTCCACACCGATTAGTTCTCACTTAAACATCCAGGAGCATTACACCAAGAGGATTTTGCCATGGCAGGTTATCCCCATGGCAGGGAAGATGCAAAGCTTCCTTAGCAGTCTGGATGTGTGCAGTGACTTCCATCACAGAAGAGCAATAAGGAGGAGCAACCCCCACTCCTTTTGCAGGCTGCAGATTGGGGTTCTTGCACAGAACTGCCTGTGAGGAGGTGATCTGCCTCGTGACCACCCTGGGGTTGAGAGGTAACAGAGGGACCACACCATCCCAGGGATGCTCTGATACTGCCAGTGGCTTTTATTTAGGAGTTGTGTTGGCTTCTCACAATTTTCTCCTAGGCAAAAGGATCATTTTAAACTTTCAGAGAACCGTAACCAAAGAACATTTGGGGTTTTCTGGTTCCCCAGAATAAAACAATTTCCCCCCCCCCCCACTTCTCCCCAAAAGGCTCAGCCTTTTCAGTCCTCTCCCACTCCCAGCCCTCCATAAAAAGGCTGTGAAGCCAACCTTCCCACAGGAGGTGTCCCATAGCCCACAGGGCTGCAAATGTGACGTGAGTTGCTCTTGTGTCACCCCACAGCCCTCCTCTGTCCTGCAACCTCCTCCCCGCCAGCCCTCCTGCGGGCAGGAAATCACACCCAGAGATCTGCATTTCTCAGGAAAGAGCGAAAATGTCACAAAGGTGAGAATGTGGCCAAATTATTGCTGGCAGGAGCAGAAAAGGACAAGTTAACATCCAGGAGTGGAAATTACTCATTTCAAGAATGGGCGGGGGAAGGGGGGTGCAGGGGGATGGGGTTAAAATGCAGAGAAGAGAAGGACACCAGCCCATTTCTGACATAACGCAGTCAGAAATCTGCACTTCACACTTTGTCTTTGATGTTGGGACAGAAGATGCCTATTTGTGCTTCAGTGTGGTAGGAGCTGTGCCTTGGGGGATGGCTGCTCATGGGGACCAGACCAACAACCCACTGCCACCATCACCAGCCCTGGTCCTGCATCGCTCCAGTTGAGCCCCCACTGAGATGCAGAGGTAGAAAGATTTTGGGAAGATGATGGCCGAGAAGGAAGAATGGATGACGGGGCAGCAGTGATGGGTGTCACTGCCAAGGCTGCAGCACCCATCCTGCACCCCAGCAGGACATGGCATCACCCTGCATGTCCCTGGACATGGTGCCAGTCAAGGTGACATGGGCTGGACACATCCCCAGGGACATTCTTGAGGTGTCACTGTTGGGCTGTTCGCAGAGCTGAGGGGTTGGCAGCCCCGATGGTTCATGCCACATGGATCCTGGCATGAGTAAACAGTGCGGGAATGGGAAACAGGTGCTTGCGTGGCGACTTGAGCCCTGTTTTTAATTCTTGCTTTGAAGCAGGGATTTGTGAGAGGGACAGGAGGAGGCTTTTGGCATCCTGGGGCTCGGTGGACACGGCACCAGGCTGCCCATGTGCTGTCAGCATCCCTCCACAAGCATCTTGCTGGCCACAAACCTCTCCATCACACGCATCCTCCCCAGCTTCGGGGCTCGGGAGTGGCAGTTGGGAGCCACGAAGAAAACCAAGGTGATCTCATCCCACAAGTATTTTCTTGGCTCATTCAGCCCGCTCCAACGCCTCACCGATAAGGCTGGACGATGAGGTCAGCAGCAGGGTTTGGCATCGCCGAGCTGTGTGTCACCGAGGAGCCCGCAGCTCCAACACCTGCACTTAGCCCTGCGTTTTGGGGTTGGGGCTGCAGGGAGCTGCTTCTCCCCACGGTGAAACCACTTCTGTATCTCCTGCTCCATAAGCCTGTTTGTTCATCCTTCCTCTAAAAATCCCACCGGTTCTGCTGGCCCATTCCTAAAAGTAGAGATAGCAACACATCTGATGTCTAATCTCACAGCTAAGAGGATCTGAAGCTCTGGGGAGGCAATCGGCAATCGCAAGCATCCCAAGCATCTTGCCTTCGAGCAAGGACATGGCACACCACCGTGCATCTCCATCTCCAACAGCAGCCCTGCATCCCTTCCCTGCAAAACTGCCAACTCTGGGCTTTGGGAGCTGCTTCGACCTTTCCACGTGCTTCATCCTCTGATGAGAGGCAGAGGGTCTGCGTGGGTCTGTGGATGGGAAAGGTCTGTGTGAAGTAACCAGCAGCTGGTTAGGCTCCTCCAGGGGGACGTGGAAAGGTGGAAGCTTCCCGTATCTGCCGTGTTAGAAAGAAAAAGAGGAGCAGAGGGCTTTTCCTCTTCAGATCACTTTCCAAAGCACTGTTATCAGCCCAGGAGGGGTTTCCTGCTGCCAAAAATAGAGCGGTGTTGAGATAGGAAGGGAAGCGGGATGACGCAGGCACAGATAAAGCTGCTGGATGAGCCAGGGGGGCAGCTGGGTGCCCCCATCCCACTGAGAGACCCCCGGTGGGGTCTGGGATCTCACCCACACCTGCACACCCAGGGCTCTTGTTTCTCGGCCCCGTTATCAATGAGCAGCCGGGTGCTGAATGTAAGCCCAGTGCCTCCATCGCTGGGGCTGGCAGGGGAAGCTGGCCGGTTTGCAGCTCTGCAGCGTGCATCTGTGCCTCTCTGAAGGATGCTGCAGGCCAGCAGCGGGGTTTGGCCGAGCAGACAGCATTCCCCGCATCCTGTCCCCTTCCTTCCCCCAGACAAAGCCCCTCAAGGATGGCTAAAGGAAGAGCCCGACGGCCCGCTCCGGGCTTTGTTCGGCCTTTGGAAGGTGCCAAATTCCCTCTCTCAAGAATGAGAGCTTAATGTCCCGTATCTAATTAGTAATTTTCCCTGCACCTGCCCCTCCGCCGCCCCTCGGGCCATCTGCCGTCTCGGGGCCCCGCGGTCGGACGTGCCTGGCGCTGGGCGCTGGGGGTCCCGCGGCTCCTCCGCGGCGGCCGCACGACGGGGAAGCGGCTCTGCTGCCCGGGGCTCCGACCCGCCGCACCCCACAAAAGGAAGGCGCAAAGCACGCGTGCAGCCCGCACGAGGAGTGGAGGCCGGGGGGGGAGGGGGTGCGATGGGGAAGGGGAGCAGCGCTGGCAGAGGGCAGAGCAGATGGGGCCGCGGCTTTTTGTAGGGCCGAGAGACAATGGCGCGTCTCTCGGGGCCGGGATCAGGCACGAAGATTTATGCGGCCGGGCAGCTGGCGGGCAGAGCCTCGCGGCCCCCCCGGGCGGCAGCTGCGGCCCCAACCCCTCCGCCAGCCCCCAGCCCGGCGCTGACACCGATCGTCCCGGCCCGAAATGGCGGCTGGGCTGCCGCTGCTCCCCCTGGCGGCGGAGAGAGGACGGGGAGGAGGAGGAGGCGGCGGGGCGGGGCGGGTCCGGCCCCGCATTCCGGGCATAGCAGCGCCCGAGCCCGGCCCCCGCTACCGGCGGGGCCCGCAGTCGGCAGCGGCCTCGTTCCCCGGGCGGCAGCACGGCCGCGCCGCTCCGCCATGCCCCGGTAAGTGCCGCCCTCCCTTCAGCCCCGTCCCACCGGAGCCGCACAGCGGCGGGGTGAGCCGCGCTTCTCCGGCCCCCCTCCCGCTGATGTCCCCGTGTCCCCCCCCGCAGGTGCCCGCGTCGCTCGTAGAGCCCCCGGACGGACGGACGGACGGACGGACGGAACGCGGCGGAGATGAGGACGGCGGAGGATTCGAGCGGGACGGTCCTGCACCGCCTGATCCAGGAGCAGCTGCGCTACGGGAACCTGACGGAGAACCGCACGCTGCTGGCCATCCAGCAACAGGCACTGCGCGGCGGCACTGCCGGCAGCCCCCGCTCGTCGCTGGAGAGCCTGACCCAGGAGGAGAGCCAGATGGTGCCGCAGTCTGCCCGGCAGGAGCCGCAGGGCCAGGAGCACCACGCCGACCACCTGTATTCCGAGCACGGCGGTTACCGGCCGGCCCAGCCCCAGCACAAGGGCGAGGAGCTGCCCAGCTACGAGGAGGCCAAGGCGCACTCTCAGTACTACGCGGGGCAGCGGGGCGGGCAGCAGCACGGCGGCACCCGGCGCCCCGACGACGCCCTCAAGGACCTGAAGCACGGCCACGTGCGGTCGCTGAGCGAGCGGCTGATGCAGATGTCGCTGGAAAGGAACGGGGCCAAAGCGCACGGCCCCATCAGCTCGTCCCACAGCTACCCGCAGCTCTCCCGGCAATACACCCTGCGAGGGCAGCGCCCCGAGGGGACGGAGCCGCGCGGGCCTCCACCGGAGTACCCCTACATCCTCCCCGGCCAGGAGACGGCCGTCGCTTACCTGTCTCGGCCCTGCTCCCGGGACGGGGCCGGCTTCCAGCACCCCGAAGTCAGGTAACCCGCAGCCCCTCGCCGCTTCTCGGGTGCGGGTTGGTCCCGGTTTGCCCCAGCTGGTTCAGAATTTCCAACCGACAGCCAAAACTCCAGTGCTCTGGGAGGGATCCGGGGTTAATTCAGGAGCTGGAGGCAGGTCAGGAAATGGCTACATTCGGAATAGGCATGGGCTGGCGCGGAAAGAAAATGTGCTGCTTGAAGTGGAAAAAGCTGCCCGGCAGTCCCCGGCTGATGGCGCCCCCGGCCCCGTGCCTTCCAGCAGTGTGGATGGGAGTGTTGAGCAGTGCTCCTTCCTTCCAGCCGATCGATACCTCCAGCAAAGCCTGGCTCTGCTTTGAGATGTGTGGGTGTGGAGATCTGGGCATCTCCTGGTGCTCAGGGAAGTGTGGTGTTCTGGCATGGAATCGCTATGGGCAGGAGCTCCGAGCTGACTTACCAAGGCAGGGAGTGATAGCATCTCTGGCAGGAAATGCTCTCCTTCCAGGGAACAAAGAGGGGAAGGGGAGCTGTGAGGAAGATGCATTTGTTCTTCCTCACTCCTGGATCACCCCACAGGAATGCAGGCTCCAGCAGGGCGGCTGCATGGCTCAGGATGGCTGAGGCAGCCATGGGATGTCGAGGAACTCTGGGTGATAGAATGAGGATGTATTAACAGTGTGGTGGCAAGGCTTCGAGCCAGGAGCCCTGCCAGGAACGCTCTCTTTGCCCAGAAAAAATGAGAAGTAGTGCTGCAGGCTTCCAACACTCATCCTTTGCTGAGGTTTTTCCTGACTGCATCACCCAGCAGCAGGGTGGGACCGAGCCCCCCTGACCTAGCAGTCAAGTCCTGATGTTCTCAGGTGCTTAAATCCTGGATGGGGAGGTGCTCGAGCTGCAGACAGCACCATCAGATAGGCTTTCCTTCGTATTCTGTGTGCTCATGGGTGAGTGCCAAAGCCAACTCTTCCCAGCTGTGCAGGGCAGGTTGGGTGCCGGCAGAGCCTCTCTTATCCTTTTGAGAACGGCCAGGGGGCACCCAGCACCTCTTTTGTCCATAGAGCACCCCCGGGTGCTGCAGGAGCTCTGCGTATCCACACTGGTCATTTGGAGGATGAGAACATGGGAGCTTGAGGTGGTCGATGCTGAGCATCTCTCTTTCCCCCACAGCAGGCTGATGCCAGCGCCCGTCCCCGCAGCGTTCCTGCCCCCACCGAGCACGCTGGGCTCGCTCAGCCCTGCTGGTGTGGAGGCCCTGGTGAGTGCACAGGCGGCCTCAGCTGGCAGCCGGCTGGCCCAGGTGGATGCGGTGCTGCGGGAGAATGAGAGGCTGCTGCTGGACAATGAGAGGCTGCGGCGGGAGCTGGAGAGCTGCACGGAGAAAGCCAGCCGAATCCAGAAGGTGAGCTGGCCTCTGCTCCCTGTCAGCATGCTGGAGGTGCAGGACCCCAGCCCCACTGTTTATTTGGGATGTGGGCAATGAGTGCAGATGCTCGGCTCGCTTCTGCTCCTGTGCAATGCCTCACCCACCGGCATCCATCCTCTGGGGAGGAGGGAATGGCTCTGTGACCTCCTGCCCTGCTGTGTCACAGGCGGCAGATTTGGGCTGAGAGCAGGTACACCCAGGAATGGCCTCATCTGCACAGTGTGGCTTTGTCCCTTGTTTTTGGGAGAGCTCGTGCATTTGCTTCCATGCCGCCTGGGGCAGGATCAAGCAGCTGCTGTAAAAATTCACCCCCTTTTGTGGTTTAATCTCTGCCCCCTCCCTCCACCGGCTGCCCCCCACAGCAAGCAGCTGTGCTTCGGTGGCAGCGCAGCTCCTTGGCCAAGTGTGGAAGCGAGGGGAAAAAGAGCCCATTTTGAGCTTCCAGTAGCACTCAGGCTGTCTCCACCCGGCCCAGGAGCGTGCCCGGCCACCACAGAAAGCCCTTTGTGCAGCTTTGCACAAGGGCAGGGCTGTTCCCTGCCGGACAGACGGACACTGGGAGGCACGGGGAGAAGCTGGGCCAGCCCCGGGGAGAGCGCACTCAGCCAAATCCACGCTAAGGCAAGAGAACTCCCTCTGCACCCACAAGGCTGAAAGCAAAACAAAAGGGGGTTTTGCCCCAAAACCTGTGTTACAGTGGGGGTTTCTCCCTCTGAGGCTCCTCTGTGGGTTTGCTGAGCCCTGTCGGCAGTGCAGGACGGGTCCTGAGGCTGGGCAATGTTTCGCCAGCATCTGCCTTTCTTTTCCTCATTCCACAAATATCTCACCCCCGCCCGTCACTTCCTCCTCCCCAGCTGGAAACGGAGATCCAGCGCATCTCAGAGGATTACGAAAACCTCATGAAGGCGTCCTCCAAGCGGGAAGCACTGGAGAAAGCCATGAGGACCAAGAGGGATGGGGAGATGCGGCGGCTGCAGGACTTCAACCGAGACCTGAAAGGTGAAGAGCGGCTGCGGTCCACAGGTCCATTGGGTTGACCCAGTGGCTGCTGTGCCCCAGTTCCCAATTCCAGGCCTTTCTTCTCCCTTCTTCCTGGAGGCCCTCTCTGTCCATCAGCCTTTCCCCAATATGCTTCTTTTTAGCAGTTTTATTAGTCTGAGTGTTTCCACAGGTGGGAGGGGGTAGATGGTTGGGATTCTGCTCCATCTGTCCAAAACAGTCTTTTAAATCTAATTTTTTTTTTGTTTAATATTTATTTTTACACCAGAACGCTTGGAATCGGCCAACAAGCAGCTGGCCAGCAAGACTCAGGAGAACCAAGAGAGCAACCAGGGCACGGTGGCAAAGCTCCTGGCACAGAGTAAGTCCCCAGGGGCTCGGCTTTGCCTGATTTGACACAGCAGGGACTCAGAGCAGAAGCCTTTATGCTGGAGGAAGAGGTGGGGTGGGGGGGGGGGCGGCTTTTTGCCCTTCCCCTGGGAGTGCTGTGCTGCTCAGGGCGCTGGATGCGAGCCATTAATCCCGGCCGGCCGGCGGGGTGACCTGCATTCTCCACATTCCTGCTGCCGTGCGCCGGCTCTTCCAGCACAAAGTCCGCACTCCCTCCCCCTGCTTGCCCAGCCCTTCCCGTGCTTCTCTTCTCTGCAAGCTGGAATTTCTTATCGGGGGGGAAAAAATGCAGCAAAATCCATATTTCTATTTCTCCTCAGTGTTATTTCATCAGAGAGCTGGTGTTGGTGTTGTGGGGGAGGAATTGTGTCACCTTCCTTGGTGTAACCTAGGGCAGATTTTCTCATCGCAGGCCAAATTTTTGGCTGGAATTTGCAAGAAGGAGGCTTTCTGATGCAGCAAGTGTCCATGCTGGTGTCTCGGTCCATCAGGGCAAGTCTGTGTTCTGAAATGTGTGCTGTAGGGTTGCTACCTGACCCCAGCACACGAGGTGTGCTGGGTGAGGGCTGCTGACACCACTCAGCCGAATGGAGACCCGTGGGCACAGCCTCTTTTGGGAGGCCTCTGTAGGCCTTCTCATCCTCCAGCATCACGTCTCCAAGACTTAGGCCGGGTTTTCTTTTGCAGGCTATGAGCACCAGCAGGAGAAGGAGAAGCTGGAGCGGGAAGCCTCCCTGCTGCGCAGCGCCAACGAGGACCAGCGCCGGCGGGCAGAGCTGCTGGAACAGGCGCTGGGCAGCGCCCAGGCACGGGCAGCCAAGGCGGAGGCCGAGCTGCGGAAGAAGCGGGCGTACGTGGAGAAGGTGGAGAGGCTGCAGGCAGCCCTGGGTCAGCTGCAGGCCGCCTGCGAGAAGCGGGAGCAGCTCGAGCTGCGGCTGCGCACCCGCCTGGAGCAGGAGCTGAAGATGCTGCGGGCTCAGCAGGTGAGGGCATCCCAGGCACTGTGAGGTGGGAGGTGCCCACCATCTGCGTCCCAGCGTCTCCTCACCTCTCTGGGTCTTTTCTTGACTGTTGCAGAGGCAAGTGGGAACCGCAGGGGGTGGAGGGACGCCCGAGCTGAGCGCCCACAGGCTGTCGGAGCAGCTGAGGGAGAAGGAGGAGAAGATCTTGGCCCTGGAGGCTGACATGACCAAGTGGGAGCAGAAGTACCTGGAGG
Source organism: Centrocercus urophasianus (assembly GCF_019232065.1). Classification (NCBI taxonomy): domain Eukaryota; kingdom Metazoa; phylum Chordata; class Aves; order Galliformes; family Phasianidae; genus Centrocercus; species Centrocercus urophasianus. The sequence goes on along the minus strand of NW_024884744.1, from coordinate 19,370,797 downwards.
AGTGCACCATGAGGCAGTTTGCCATGGATGCTGCTGCCACTGCTGCCGCCCAGCGGGACACCACCCTCATCAGCCACTCGCCACGGCACTCACCCAACAGCAGCTTCAACGAGGACCTCCTGCTGGCCAACCACAAGCACCAGGAGATGGAGAACAGGTACCCCACCTTCCCAGTGAGCTACTTGTTGGGCGCTGCGAGCTGCATGCATCCTCAATGGGCCAAGTGACCCCTGTGAGGTTTCTACCCAAGGCTTTGGCTCCGTCGCAAGGTTCCTCCTTCCCATCTCAGCTTCTCCCTCTTCATCTCTCCAGGTTAAAAGCCCTTCATGCCCAAATCCTGGAGAAAGATGCCGTCATCAAAGTCCTGCAGCAGCGCTCACGGAGGGACCCCAGCAAAGCCCTGCAAGGCTCCCTGCGGCCGGCCAAGTCTGTACCATCTGTCTTCGCTGCCTCTGCTGCAGAAGGCTCATCCCGTGGCAGCACAGGTAAATGGGGATCCCAGCCCTCTTTGCCTCCAGCAGGGAGCAGCCTGAAATTTCCCCTTGCCACTTTAGAGGTGGCTCTCAGTGACTGGGGAATTTGGGAGTGTTTTGGGTGGGATTTCTCCCACGCTGACAAATTCCTAATGCTGTTCCTCCAGCAGGCAAAACTGCTGCAGATGAGGCAGCATCGGTGCCCGCAGCTGCACCCCTGCCCTCCCATGCCAAGCATGGCAGCAAGGATGGCAGCACACAGACAGATGGGACGGCACAGAGCCGGGGTGAGGGTGCAGAGTGCCCAGCCAGCTCAACAGGTGAGTCCTGAGGTCCCCATGGATGCTCCAAGGGTTGTGGGGGACACAAGGAACGGGGCTGGGCTTCGTGTTGCAACTGTAAATCTGGGCACTGAAGCAGTCCAGCTGCAGGAGGGCAATCGTACTCCCTTCTCCAGATCTCACATTCTCACTTCATTTCTCTGCAGAGAGCTCAACCGTCCCCAGAGCCCCAGACCTGTCTGACATGGTGGAGATCTTGATTTAAGGCTCGGCTGGCCTCTTGGCTTCAACTTTCCAGCTCCCAGGCCAGGGAGACTCACCCTCATGACGATGGAACTGGCCAAAGAGGAGCGGTGACAGCACGGTCCTCCACGTCCCATCTCTGCCACCGTCCCCACTGTGTGCCCTGTGCACGGCCGCAGGGGCACTGGAGTGCCTGGGCCCTGGTCACCCAGAAGATGCGACTCCCTGTAAATACACCCCTGTTTTGTAGGACAGGAGCAAACGTATTTATCACTTCAGGCTCCTTCTCCTCCTCTCCTGGGCTTTCTTCCCATCTCTCCTTCATCAGCTCCTTTCCATCTCCAATCCCCATGTCAGGAGCTGCTGGGAGAGCCCTGGGCACATCCCGTGCTTCCTCACAAAGGGAGAGAATGGGGAACAATGAAACGAAAAAGGAAAAATGAATAATAGAAAGAAAGAAGTCTGAGGATAAACCTGCAGGAGGTGAGATGCTCAGAGTGGAGCAACGTGTCCCATGGCTGGTGGGACGTGCGGCCCTGTGCCCCTCTACTGGCAGCTGGCTTCTGCCCGTAGCCAACACTGACTGCTCGGCCCTCAGAACTCAGACACTTCCCAGCCCTGCCCTTCATACATCTCTATTTTATTTTATTTTTTCTTTCTCCTTCAAATGTGTGCATTTGCTGGACAACTGCATTTTTTATTTTCTCTCTCAGACACGTAAAAAATGCGTTCTGTTCTCATGCATTGTTTACAAAGTAGAAAACAAAACAAAAAAAAAGAGGAAAAAAATCCCCACAAGTTAATATATTTTATATTAATATTGTTATTTCTTTTTAAGTATTTTTTTTTTTTTTTTTTTGTGCTGTGAACTTTTTTTATTTTCCTGCCAAAGACGACGAGTTCTTGTTTGTGCATTTTAAGTTATCTGAAGTATTTAAACATAAACCTGGCTGTTTCGTTATGCCGCCCTATACTGAGATTGCTGTAGCATTCCACTTGGTATAACAATATTTTAATAAAAAAACCAATTGAAAAAAACCCCACAGAGCTCCACCTTTTAGCACACAGTGCCCGGGGCTGAGCGTGCAGGGGCTCCTGTGGCTGTGGGACAGGTCTCTATTGCTGTAGGGGTGGATTGGAGACACCCAAAGCAATGGGAAGGCTTGAGCTGCAATCCTGCTTTGCTTGTGGGCCGGCTCTCCGCACTGCAGCCTTCACTGGGACTCGTGCAGCCTCCCAGGGCTGTACCTGTGCTGCCTCCCCTCTCCTGCTCCCCACAGCTGTGCAGTGGCTGCCTGGGAAGGGCTGCAGCATTCCTGGCATTCCGCAGTGCTCACACCCGCTGCTTTATTTACCCAAATCCGGATGCAGGTCTGACTGCTTGCAGGAGGCTTTTCAAGAGCTGCAAAGAAAAACCAAAACAAAACAAATGAGGAAAGGGAAGGATAAATCGTGAAGCCCACCCTGTAAATGGAGCAAGATGGGGCAGGAGGCCCTGGCCTCTCCTGAGGATGCACCAGCACGGGGGAGCTGTTTGTTTCCTAGGGTTGTTTCTGAGCTGGAGGAGCAGCCTGATGCAGCTCAGTGCGTGTGCCCAGGAAGGCAGGAGGAGCTGAGACCCACCAAAATCCTACTCACGCTGCTGCAGCAGCATCCACCAGTGAGAAATGCTTCCCAAATCCCTCCGAGAGGGGAGGAGGCGGTGTGCAGACAGGCTCCAAAACCGATGGTTCTGTCTTCATGGTCTGGTCTGCACCCACGCTGTCTCCTCAGAGTTGTGCCATCAGCAGCATCGCTTGCACCCGCTGTCCCTCATCCCACACCAGGTCCTGCTCAGGTGAGGGCACGTCCCCGTCCCTGCTGCGAGGTCACCAAGGATCCATTTGCTTTCTCAACTAAAATAATGACAGGGAGTCAGAGCTGCTCCCGTCCTCGTGCTCCTGATCCTTGTGTCCCAGTATCCCCGTGTCTCTGTGTCTTTGTGTCCCTGGGTCCCCACGTCCTCAGTCTTTCATCCCTGCACTCCTGTGGCTTCAATCCCTGGGCCTCTGCACCCCTGTACCTTTGTATCCCCGCATCCCAGCTGAGAATGGATCTCGGTCCTCAGAGCATCCCTGGGGCTGGGCCTCTTCATCCTCCCATCTCTGTTCTCTCCATTTCCACAGCCATGCGCTGTGTCTGGAAAGGGAAAGGGGAGCCTATCGCAATCCCCCTCGAGATGGAAAACACCACTTTAAAAATCCCCCAAATCCCCACCTTCCACCAGGATTTGGCAGAAAGGGGGATTTCCCCCGCTCTTCGTCTGATAGAGGAGGACCCGTGCAGGGGCGAACTGTGGGGCACAGCAAACCAGTTGGGCAGAGCATGCAGCCTCACGCCCCAGCTTGCTCTGGGTGCAGGAATGAGGCTCTGCCCGCCGTGCCGGCTCTCCCCACTGCAGGCTGCTCCTTCCTCAGCCCCAGCCCTCCTCCTCCTCCTCCTCCTCCTCCTCGGCTGGAGCGCGCTGGGCGAATTCCTCATTCCTGTTCCCCGCGCCGCGCTGCCTGCCTGCCATCTTTGCATGCAAACAGTAAACAGGCTGTTATTATCTGGGATGCTTTGAATAACTGTGGCTATTTTCTCTCTTCCCAGTATTCTAAAAAGGCAAAAAATTCCCTGCGGTTTCTGAGTCAAGGTTTTTTGGGTTGTTTTTTTTCCCCTCTTCTTCCCTCTGTCTCCCTTCCCTTTCCTTCCCACCACCTCCATGACAAACCAACGCAGAGCTCCCTGCTCTGCTCCAGGGCTCTATGAACCTGGGCAGTCCATGGGCTTTCCATCTCTGAAGAGCTCCCAATCTTCCAGGCATGGCCAAGGGCATTTCTCTGTTCCAACCATCCCGTGACTCGTGCTCAGAGCTGAGGGCAGATGTTGGGATGGAGTCCATGGGATGGGATGGCCTTGGGGCACCTCTCCCACTTGCAGGCCTCACGCTCAGCACCGAGTGATGGAGAGAGGTGAGAGAAAGGTTGTGAGGTCAACGGATGCTCTTTTAGGTGAATGTTGAGTTGTGGAGGTCGGGTTGCTTTTTGAAGCTCTCCGTTTTCCAACATGCCTTTGGAAAGACTCATGTGGAAATTGAAAGGCAGAGAAGTGACACAGCTCACTGCAGGGCTTTGTGGGTTTTGCTGCAGCAGGAAGGGTTGAGAGGTTTGGGGAGCTCAGCAGACCCATGTGCCCTATCTGGAAACCTTGGGACAAATTGGGAAATTCCACTTTTTCTGCCTGGTTGCATCTTCCAGGATAGAAAACAACGCAAAGCAACCCAAAGCCAGATGTATGATGCCATGGAAGACTCTGCTCTATCAGCCATCCTTCATGGGCTGCAGAGCTCAGGCTGGGAGTCAGTGAGGCCCTTCTGCCCCATAGTGGGGCTGCACTTCCCATGGCCTTTGCTCTGGGGAGCGCTTTGTCCCCATGCACTGCTGCCTTGCCCCCATACAATGTCACTTTCCTTTCCACTTCAGAGCTGAAACTCTCCAAAACCACAAATGTGTAAGAATTTTTGTTTGCTAATCCAAGAGAAAGTACGTATTTTGCACTGTTCTCATGCTTCAGGAATTTACAGAGATATTTTCCTCAAATTTAGGGGAAACAATTGGATTCGGGCAGAGCGAAGGGGTGGGAAGTTTCAGCTACCGATGCCTGGAACGGCACAGCCATGAGTGAATGAAATCTCCTTGAAGCTCTCCATGATGGCGTGGACTGCTGCCCTTGAATTTTCCAATTCTGTGATGAAGCTGTAATCCATTTCTTGGCAAGCCAGCACTGGAGTCCCACATCACCCCCAGCACCTCCAGCTGTGCAGCAGGGGCTCCAAAATCCCGAAACCCAGCTGGATTTTGGCACACTCAAGTTACCAAGCAAAGAGCCGGGTCAGGTGAGCCCATAGGCAAGTGCCAGCTGGAATTGTGGCACGACAGAACGGTTTGGGTTGGAAGGGACCTTAAAGACCACCCAGCTGCAGCCAGGTATCCATGGGCACCTCCACTGCATCAGGCTGCTCAGAGCCCCATCCAACCTGGCCTTGAGCACCTCCAGGATGGGGCACCTCAGAGCCTGGGGGTGCAGGACCCGCTCTCCCCACCCTTCTGAGGCACACCAAAGGATGTCAGCGGCCAAAGGGCCGTGGTTATGGAGGTTTTTTTTGGCACAAGCAGGCTGGGTTTCCCCAGCTTGGAGGAGCTCTGTTGGCTCTTCATCAACTTTACACCAAAATGGGTGGGCAGGGAGCAGGGCCTGCCCTCAGAGCGGGGCCAGGGCTGCTGGGCAGCACCAGGGAGGGATGCAACATAACGGAGCTGTGGCAGCGCAGCGAGAAGGCAGCTTTCAGGCACACAAACACCGAGAGCAAATGGCAGAAGGCAGCGTTTGGCCTCGGCCGAAAGTGACGCGCACTGGAAAATATTCCCACCCACATTTTTACACCCTGAAAACGCGACGATTTTTGTTTGTTTGTTTGTTTTGCATCGGGTCCAGCGTGAAGCAACGCAGAGCTGCCCTTGGGATCCTGCGGTGTGCGCGAGGGGGGCCGTGGGGTGCAGGCAGTGGGGAGCATTGCGGAGCCCCACACAGAGCCCGGCAGCTCCTGGCGCATCCCAACGCCACCAGAAGTTTCAGAGCACGTTGCCGTGGTGACCCAAATGTTGTTTTTTTCCAGCTGTCCAAGAAAAAAAAAAAGAAAAGAAAGAAAGAAAGTGGAATAAGGATAATAATAATAATAATAACAATAATAATAAAACGGAACCGATGAAGGAAATTCTAAGAAAATGAAATAATCTGGAAAACTGGCCCAGCTCCCTCCTCCGGGAGGGTTTCTCCCAGCGCACACAGCTCAGAGCAGGGCAGGGGACCGCGGCCGGGCTCAGCAGCCACACCGTCTCCAAATAGAGTGGCACCGAGCTGCTGTGCTGGTGCTATTTCAGGTGACGGCCCCATGGCTGAGACGCCCGTCTGCATTTTTAGGGGAGGACCGGAGCATGGGCTGCAGCCACTTTTACATCCCCAGGCATCCTCGTCCAGCGTGACCCTTCCCTGAAATGTGCTCGGTTCCTTCATCAGCAGGAGGGTCGGGCTGCTCTCCGGGCTCCTCTTTTCCTTGCAGGCATGATTTTGGGACAGCAGTAACCCCACGGCCACCTCCTTGGTTTCTCTGAGCAGGCTCTGGTGTCTGAAGGGCTGCTGCGTGCACCGAGCGCTGGGGACTCACTGCGCTCTCCTCGCAGGGAGCTGCAGGGAGCAACGGTGCCTTTCCATGTTTTGAGCCTGGGTAATGCTGTGCTGTAAGAGTTTGACTAGAAAGTGCTGGCTCGCTGCAACGTGTCAAGGCAAGCAGCCCTGCTGCCTGCTCCAGGTCCCACACAGCTGCCCGCTCCTTGTGCAACACCCAGAGGTTTGCCAGGAGCGAGGCTGGGCCGCGGAGCAATGCGGAGGGACGGTGTCACCATTTCCCCCTGCACACAGCCTTGTGGTGATGCCCACTGCCATCCTACCCACCTCCTTCTGAACCCCAGTTTCCCAGGGGGAAGTTTATCAAATTGCGTCTCGAGATATTGAAAGATGTCGATGCTCTGCTGTGTGCCCAGAGGGCAGTGGAGCTGTGAGGGGTCTGGGGCACAAAGTGTGATGGGGAGCAGCTGAGGGAACTGGGATGGGTTGGTCTGGAGAAGAAGAGGCTCAGGGGAAACCTCCCTGCTCTGCAACTCACTGAGAGGAGGCAGTGGTGAGGTGAGGGTTGGCCTCTGCTCCGAGATTAACAGTGATGGGGTGAGAGCTGATGGCCTTAAGTTGTGCCGGGGGGGGTCAGCATCCATCCCTGGAGGTGTTCCAGAGCCGTGGAGATGTGGCACTGTGGGATGTGGTGGGGTGGGCTGGGGTTGGGCCTTGGAGGTCTTTCGCAACGTAATGATTCTGTGATTCAAACAGAGAATTCCGTGCATCCTTTTGAAACTCCCCAGCTTTCCCTGCAGTCTCGGGGCTCCAGCAGCCTTTCCAAGCTGTGGGATGAGCAGCATTCCCCCGATGTCGTAGCACTGATGTAACGGGGTGATGAATCAGTGGGGATCTTTCTGCCTTGCCCGTGTCATATCAACCGCCATTGATGAAGCTTTGCTATTTAAATCTGCAACCCAGTCTTCGTAAATGGTGAGTAACTGCTCCGTGTCTGATTTCAGCCCCACGAACCGGAGAGAACAGCAGGAATGCAAAACTATTCAGGGTGAGACCCTGCTCCAAACAAACGGGATGCCAGGCTTCAATCCCAGCCGTGTGTGACATTATAAAGTGTGTCAATAGCAGCTGCAGCCCTCTGTTAGGTGTGATGGAGGGAGGGGGGGGGATTGCAGTGCTTGTATTTGCTGCATTGGGAAAGGAAGCTCCCTGCCACCGAGGTCCTGGTGTTCCCCTCACGTGGGTGAATGAACTCCAGGGCCGGAGCTTGGAGCGAACACCGTGTCCACATTCTTCAGCCCGAGCTGGGAATGTCAACTCCTGTCCCGTCGCCAAGGGCCGCATTCCACCCCGATGCTGCTCCCAAAAATGCCAGCACCAAACGGTGCTGTTTGCTCTGGGAGGAGGCCTGGGGGTGCCTGCTGGGTCTGCTTGGGTGTTTGTGCGTGCATGGCAGGGCCAGGCAGGGCTCAGCCCGTGTGTGACTCCTTTGAGGGGGGGGTTCAGCAGGAATTCAGACCCCAGGGACAGGAGGGAGGACGCGGGGAATTCGCTCTTGCAGCCGGTTGCCATGGCTGCATATTTCAGAGAAGCAAGCAAAGGGAAAAAAAAAAAAAGAAGAAGAAAACCAAAACATTTTATTGGGAGGGAAGAAAAATAGCGGGGCAAAAAAATGCAGAAGAGTGATGAGAAGACCTAGCGAGGCCAAGAAATGCATGAGGTCATCCTTAGAAACTGGTGTCTGAGGAGTTCTCTGTAGCTCAGGCTACTCTAATATTTATCGTGTGTTATTTAAACCATGGCTCCTGGCAGCAGCTGGGCCCCGCAGTGCTGCGTGCTGCTCCAGAGTGCTGTTAAAGCTGAAGCTGGCTGGGGGAGCAGCTGGGAGGAGCAGGGGGGGACCTGGGGAGAAGAGAGAAGGTGGAGGGGTCAATCCTTCATGGGATGTCCCCAGGGAGTCCCGGAGCAAACGCTGGGATGAGAGGTAATGGTGTGAAGTTGCTCCAGGAGAGGATCAGGTTGGGTATTAGGAAAAATTTGTGCTCAGAAAGAGCAGTGAGGCACTGCACAGCTGCACAGGGAGGACGGGTCACCGTGCCTGGGGGCGCTCAGAGCTGTGGGGATGTGGCACTGAGGGACGCGGGCAGTGGGCACGGTGGGGTGGGCTGGGGTTTGACTTGGGGATCTGAGGGGTCTTTTCCAACCTTCTGTGATTGTATGCTTCCCTCCTGCAGCCAGGTGGCCACAGGAGCAGCCTCCGTAGGGGTGCTGTGAAGGCAGTGGCAGAGCTCCCAGCACCAGCCCACCCGGGGCGCGAGGCTCGGGGCTCAGCGCTGGGCGCAGTCCTCCTTCAGCAGGGAACCGAGTTCTGGTGGAGGCTCGGGGGGATCGCACCCATCCATCAGTCCCTGCAGGGAGGTGCAAGGAGGACGCAGCCACACTCTGCTCCGCGGTTCTCAACCCTGGAGGGCTGTTTGTATGCCGGACACCCTCGGCGCACCCCCGCGTGTCCCCGCCGCGTCCCCGGCGCCGCTCCGTCCCACGCCGGGCGGGCAGTGCCACCTAGCGGCCCGCTTCGCGACATCCTGCGCTCCGGAGCGGGGATGTTGAGGAGCGATGATGTCTCAGCGATGTCTCACCGAGGGTTTCCACTGGGGGGTTTTGCCTGACGCAATCCGGAGTGGGAGATGCTGTCTGGTTTCGTTGTGCGTAACGCGAGCTGTGAGATGCCGGTATTACCGAAAGCAAAAGGCACGGCTGTACGTTTGTTGAGCACAACTGCACGTTGGTTCTTTGCAATGTTTGGTATTTGCAATACCAAGCTCAGGTTGGGATTCAGGGGTGCTGGGGAGAAAGGTGACAGCACACTTACAGCACTGCTGCCACCCTGACCCACACTGGGACACATTGGGGCACAACCCATGGGACACAGAGCCCACGAGTGAGACCAGAGCGAGGACTGAGCTCAAGAGATGGGAAATGCCAAGGGAAGAAGCTGCTGAGGCCTCTCAGGTCACAGAATCACACAGAATCACAGAATCACCCGGGTTGGAAGGGACCTCAAGGATCATGTAGTTCCAACCCCCCTGCCTAGCAGGGCCACCAAACACACACATTCAGATCAGGTTGCCCAGGACCCTGTCCAACCTGGCCTTAAACACATCCAAGGACGGGGCATCCACAACCTCCCTGGGCAGCCCGTTCCAGGGCCTAACCACTCTCCTTGTATAGAACTTCCCCCTAACATCCAACCTAAATCTTCCCTCCTTCAACTTCGATCCATTTCCCCTAGGTCAGGAGCAAGGAGGGTGCTGGCAGGTGGCACAGGAACGCCCTGCTGTCCCGCTGCCATGAGGTGCCTCACTGCTGGGTCAGCGGCCTGGATAACGCCTGGCCTGGGAACCAGGGGAGCTCTGAGGCAGTAAAGAAGCTTTAACCAGAGGAGGTGATGGCACGCACTGCCACCAGGTTGTACAGCTCTGCAGGGGGGATCCCTGTGGGCAAGGACAGCACTGTGGGACGCTGCCATCACCTGGCTTCTGTGCTTCTTGGTTCCATGTAAGGAAAATGCAACATAGGGAGGAGTGAAGGATGCTGCTCTGGGACATCTGGGACAGCAGGCAGAGCTGGGAGCACAGAAAGAGAGCACATGTAAAGGGAACAGCAAATCCCCAGAGCTTGCTATAGTCATTTTCACTTCTTCAAAGCATTAAGTTACTGTTGAGCCGATCAAACATGGGTATCCATCACTGCCCGTGGTGGGAGTCACTGCGGAGTGGATGGCGCAGCAGGGACTCCAAGAACACCCAGAACAGTGGTATGGGAGGAGAAGGCTGTCTGTCCCCAGCATTTTCCTGACCCTTCCCTCATTTTCGTGATGAGGATTTCTGAAAACACGCCATTCAAAGAACGGGATTGTCAAAAGCACAAAGCATTTTAACGAGGGGAAACATCCTGCTAAGTCTTATGGTTTATTGCTGTTGAGCACGTTCCAAGCCCTCAGAGAAGGACTCAGAACGAAGCTATTAAAATACTTGGCTTATGGGACATGCAGTGTAAGCACAATTAAAACCAATTCAGGTCTAGTTTTACCTAGAAAGCTTCTCATTGACAGGAATTTGTTCTTAAGAGGTAAAATCAGTGCTTTCAGTAAAAGACACCCAGCTGAGCTTATGGTGCAGCTGTATTGCCCAGCGCTGGGAAAAGAGGCAGATAATGTTTGGCCACATTACAGTACTGAGTCCAGCCAAGGGAATGGGCACCACTGCTCCCCTTCATCCCCGTGGCACCTTCTGGTCTGCTCCAAAGGCCACCAGAAGCTACAGAAAGGTTCCTGTTGCTCATAATGGTGTTATGCAGCACTCACCGTGCTTGGGGAGGTTTGGTTTCTCCAGTCAAGTGGTCACTGAGAGGAATCTGGGAGTCACCTCTCTTGCGTGCCCTGCTTTGATGGATCCAGGACTGGGAGTCAGTGAAAGCAGCTGAGTCAGCCAGTGCTCCTGGTTAACTTTGTCCCTGTAAAAATGGGGCTCTGAGTGCTATTTCAGAAAGGAAGTCAAAGCAGCACTTTCCACTTCCTCGGTAAATGCTCCAATTGCTGCCTTTTATGAAAGAAGGACGGGCTGACATAACTCCTACGACTAATTGCCTCCATTCCTATCTCGTGTGTGGGCTCTGACAAATCCTGCTAAGCCATAAAACAGCTCAAGCTGCCAGAACAGAGGGAAAGACTTACTGAAGTGACCTGAAAGATGTGACTGCAGGATTTTATAGCTGCTGCTCAGCTGACTTCCCACTGGAAAAGGGGAAGGCACAGGGGGCAATGAGCTCCCTGATGATCACCCCAGGGGCATTTGGAGTCAAGTGCAAGGTCCATCTTTTCCACAGAGACACAGGACAGCCCCTGAAGATACATTCTGAAGGTTTATTGGTGCTGGTGAGCATCCAAAAGACCAAACAAGGGGTAAAAATCCAAGGCTGCTCTGCTCAGTCCGTAACCGATGCGAGCATCATTGAACTTTGGCAACAACAGGAAGACAGCAGCAGCAGGGTGATATGGTGAGACTCCCCATCATCGTCAGGACGTCCTCACTTGTCATTTGTGTGTCACCATCATTGCATTTGCTCCTGATGCCAACTCCCAGCTGAGCGTGAAGAGCTGCACACAGAGCAGAATGCACCAGCACACCCCTGGAGCCTTGCAGTACAGCTGCTGTCTGTTGGCAACCCGATGACACGCGTGCCAGCACCTCACAAGCATCCCAGTGATGGAAGAGGTGAGATGGCCGGCCACCAAACGTGAGCAGTTCATTTTGCATTTAGCAGCATCACAGCACACAATGCTCCCCTTAAAAGGCAAACAAAGGCAGGCACGTCTCATTCCAACCACAATCTGAAATCATATTCAGATGCTCTGCTCTCCTCCAGCCTCTGCTTGTTCAGCACCATGGTAGCTCTTAGTTTGGTATTCCCAGGATGGTTTTTTTTTTTTCCATTAAATGCTACATTTCCAGGAACTTGTATATGATGTTTCACTCAGCAGCCATGTGAGCTACATTCCCCTCTCTCTATAAATACAACAGCCTGAATGGTGGAAAAAAAAAAAAATAGTGATTAAGGCAGGCAGAAAAGGAGAACTGGAAACCCTGGGACACTTGGCTCCGTGGAAGATAGAAGCAGCACACCCCTCAGAGAAGGGCAGCAGGCAAAGGAACACCTATTACCCCTATCCACAAGGCCACCAGTGTCCTTGGCCATGGGAAGGGGTTCCTGCTGCCATTGCAGAGCCCTTTTGAAGCTGTTTGGGAAAATAAATGCTAACTAACTGAGGACGTGTCATGCCTATGCAAACTCAGCTCTGACATCTTCCCCCAGCTCTTCCGACTCTGAAATCCTGTCTGCCCATTTCTAATGGCTGCCCACGGACAAAGCCGAAGCTCCAAGGTGTTTCAGTGCAGAAGTGTGGCTTTGCTCAGGACTGAGATGAAGACCACAACCTCCATAGTGTGGCTGTTTTGCTATGCTGTATGCTTTCTTCCAAGCCTGTCCCAAACTTGGGCCCAACAAGGGTCATCTTATTTTAATAAAATGTTAGATTTCAAGGGCAAATCTGGATTGGGTCACGTGTGGGGTCACTGCTCCTTGGGCTGAGCAACCAAAGTGCAGCTTTGTTGGACACCATCACAGCATTCTGGTTACCTGGTTCATGTGAAGAGGAGAAACCATTTGAAGACAAAAATGGATGCCCTGCAGGCATTCAAGGCCAGGCTGGATGTGGCTCTGGGCAGCCTGGTCTGGTGCTTGGTGACCCTGTACACAGCAGGGGAGGTGAAACCAGATGATCACTGTGGCCCTTTTCAACCCAGGCTGTTCTGTGATTCTATGAGAAATGATGGAAGAGGCAAGGATGTCTGTATCAACATGGAGGGACCAGTCCTGTTCCACAGGGACTGCTGCATGGTCATTGACCATCACGATTTGATGCAATCATTACTGAAGTCCTCCCCTTCTTCCAGCACCCACGTATTCACTGCTATATTTTATACACTTTCCATGTCCAAATCTGTCAAGCTTTCATCAGTGCCATAACTTGACTTCCAAAAATGAATACCAGCTCCTCCACGCCTCTCGGAACACAATGGGGTGAGTGCTGATAGCATCACGCTCCGAGCACAAGCAGTGCTGCCTCCCACAGCCTGGCCAAGCAAAACTTTTCCATAAGAGTGCTGCGAATTCACAGCTATTGCTAGCAGCTTTCCATGGAGAGGCCGTATCCTCTTGCAATATATAATCTTACCCAGAATGGTTTTGAAAGACCGTGAACTTGATCCTGCCAAAAATAGTCTGTGCAGCCAAAACAAATCAACAGAAGATCTTTAGCATTTGGGCTGGCTCGTGAGTTACATTTTTCACCTTTTTCAAATGATACGTTGCTTGACATCCACGAAACCTTCATTTGACTTCTAATAACCCCAAGTATTCTTCTAAGTGTAGCAGACAGCTTTTTAATTACACCAGCAGGGCTCAGTAAGCAATCAGCTTCAAGGGCATAGCAGAAAAGTCATGCCAGCAGCAACTTGAGCCCTAATAGTGCCTGTATGCAAGCTGGCAGATGTATCCTAAGAATGTGTTTATTTGCATTTGGTCTATGTGGTTTTGGTGACCTTTCGTTAAAATCAGCCAGTAACTTGCAGGCAGCGAGCTGCACACTCACTGAAAAGACATGCAGTAAAATAATCTAGCAGGGGTCCTGCTGCTGGATATTACATTTCTTCTGAACGTGACATCCCCGCCTTTGAGGCAGGGGTGGCCGAGGCTCGGGTTAAAGTCGTGCTGTTTGTGGCCAGATGGCTGCATGGACATTGCCCCCACGCTCTCGAGGAAGGCCAGCAGCTCAGAAGCACTTATCCTATCGGATATAAAGTTTGGGTAGTAGGGTACAACCTGCAGAGCTCCGGGGAGAAAGAGGGCACAGAGGTGTCTGCCCCTCACTGACACCACCCCGCATGATTTCAGCTGTAGGCTGAGGTAGAATATTTTTCCCTTTGCGGTCTTCAGGGGACCTTTTGAAGACCGTGCTTTCTACCTCAACATGTAGATGGGGACACATGTAGGTCACTTATGGGTCTAGTCACCACCAGGGGCTGTTTTATAGCAGCAGAGTCCCATGTAAACTACCTGCTTACCTCCACAGGGAAGGCTGTCAGCATTTTGCTTGGTGGTTGGGTGCATCTCCAGGTGTGCATTGCTGAAACCCATACCTGGGGAAAGGCAGCTGCAGGAGATGGCGGTGCACTATGAGCTGTTTGGATGTGACAGCTGGGTCGTTATGGCTGCTGCCAACAGGGGCCTTATTTTAAGAGAGCAAATAAGGATTGCTGCTGAAACAGCCTCAAAAAGAGCCCAGCACGCACTCATTTAATGCACTGGTTTTGCGACCATATCCATAACCCCGTTTGGGAATCCCAAGCTGAAAGACACAGCTGAGTTTTGCGGGTGGTCGCTGCAGACCCACAAGTCGCCTGTCTGCCCACGAGTCCCTAAGCGAGGTGCGTGAGGAAATTCCTGGAGCCTGACATCTGCACCACGGCTGAACTGCAAATAAACACTGGGTTTAGAGGGGCTATTCTGGGTTTAGAGGCCGAGGACGTTGCCTGCAGGGAAGCTGTGGCACGAAGGGCTCTCCGGCAATCACTGGTGTTGTCCAGTCGCCCAGCTGAGACTCGCGTGTCATTTTCAATCTCATTTTCAGCTTTCCAAAACTTCCTCTGCCTTCCCGGTCTCACAGCTATGGATTGAGACCCTCCGACCAAAGCCCAGCCAGCTGCTCGGGGGCGACCAGAGGAAACAGGTTGGAAGAATTTAATCTCAGACAGAGCAGCGAGGTGCTGCACAGCTGCGCAGGGAGGTGGGGAATCACCAGGCCTGGAGGCGTTCAGAGCCGCGGGGATGCGGCACCGAGGGACGCGGGCAGCGGGCACGGCGGGGTCGGACTTGGGGATCCGACGGCGCTTTTCCACCTCGGTGATTCCATGAGCTTTCTCCCGGGGCGGACGCCTCGCTGTTCAGGGGCACGGCACGACGCTTTAGCCGTCGGTTAGCGCTCGTCTCGACGCCGCCGACGGCTGAGGGCTGAGGGGCGGGACCGGGGCGGCCCCTGAGGCGGCGGCGGGGCTCCCGACGGCCGCGGGGAGGCGTGGCGCGCGTGCGCGGGGCGGGAGGCGCAGCCATGAGCGGCGGGGCGGGGGGTGGCGGCCGCGGCGTGTGAGGAGGGGTCGGCGGGGCCGCCTCCCTCCCCGCGGAGATGGTGCCGGGGCGCCGGGGCCCGGAGCGCGGCGGGGGGCGGCGGCGGAGGGGAGGCCGGCCCCTCTCGGCTCCGGGGGAGGCGGCTGCGGAGCCGTGCCGGCGGGGCCCGCGCCGCCATCTCCTCCGCCTCCTGCCGCCGCTCCTCCTGCTGCTGCTGCTGCCCGCCGCCGCTCGGGCCGGCTCCGCGTTCGGCTCCGGGCCTCCGGACTGGCCTCCAGCCGGCCCCGGGCCCAGTCTGAGTTTGTACCTGAGCGAGGAGGAGGTGCGGCGGCTGATCGGTGAGCGCTAGGCCCGGCGGGGGGCGGGCCGGGGGGGGGGAGGAGGGAGGTGTGGGTTTGGGGTCAGGATGGGGCTGAGGGCGGTGGGATGATTGGGCGGCGGGGAGCCGTGAGAGCGGGGGCTGAGCGTGGAGGAGCGAAGCCGGGGAGCCGAAAGGAGCGTCCGTGTGGCCTCGTGCCCCAAGTCGTGGGGGTTTAAGGGAGGAAAAGCAGCCTGGGATGGAGGGCCGTGGGAGGGATGAGCTGAGGCTGGGGTTTAATGAGCGAGGTGAGCGGCGTTCTGAGGGCGTGGAGGGGACCTGGCGATAATCGGGTGCGTGTGTGAAAGGAAACTTAATTTCCACTTCTGCCCCGGTTCTCGGAGGCCGTTGGTGAGGTTCCCCCATCTGAAGGCTTTCGGAGCAGTTCTGTGCGTGGAGAGGTTTAAACAAAGATTTGTTTTCTGCGGGCTTTGGCTCATGGGGACTGTCGTTTTGAGACTCCATCCATCAACCCTAAACAAAGACGTTGGTATCCCCAGCAGTCGGTTTTTCAGGAGGTGGCCTATGGCTCTGTAAGCTCAAAGGCAAAATCTCCTATCAGCGTAAGGCTTCCATTGCACCAAATAGGCAAAACGTCTCCAGCATCGCTGATGGAGTTGGGGACTCGGAGTGAATAGTGTTGTAAACATTTTGTTTCTGCTGTCATCATTTTTACATCACGAGTGCTTGCTGCCAGATGCTCTGTTGCAGGCAGAGGATAAAGAAGTCAGCCTTGCTGTTTAGCTGAGTCTCCAAACAAGTGATTAATCTTGAAACTCTAAGATCTGAGCTATCCGTTTCTAGAGTCTGAAATGTGTGTTAGTTGGGCTTGCTCAGGCTTCCGCTGGTCCACCAGTGTAATTATTCATCGTTAAGTATAACATAAGGAAGACTTCTTGTTGTTTTTTTAAGCTAAATTGCAGCCCATAATCTTCCTTGTGGGCATGCATTGCTTATGTGGCTAAAGCCACTTGCTCCTCAGGTTGTCTGTACCTGTTTTATGTTGCTTAAAGTATCTGACACATAAGGATCTCTTCTGTGACCCCAGAGGCCTAGGTGCACTGCAAACTGGTATGAAACAACAGATTTCTAATCATCTGAAAGAAATGGCAGCTTATAACTCCTTGAAGTTCAGTTTATCTCATGTTGTTGGCATAGAAAGATTTAATCTTAGGTGTATTCTGTTCTACAAGCTGGACACAGCTGGTAGGTGCCTGTCTGTATGCCTCTCTCAGAATAAAGTCTGAAGGGACACAGATGCATGTGATTCAGCTCTTTGCACAACTGTTCTTTTTAAAGGTTCAATTTTGTAGCATCTGAAACGTGCTTACATAAAACTAAGTTTGTTGTTAAAAAGTTGCATCAATGTGTGGACTTCTGAAGTTTCTGTAGCTTCTTTTTAGGAAAGCAGTGGACACCAGGACAATCATTCACAGTAGGCAGGAAAATTGCACTGCTTGTGTAAGTGAACTGTTAGCTTCAATGGAGCTGCAGTATAAACATACAAACGACATTGTTTTACCTTTTGTTTGTAAACAGACTTGATCTCTGCTACTGTGTTGCTGTGGTTAAAGGGAGAATTCTCTGAAGTGTTAATAAACCCGAGTACAGCACATCTATCGTGTGTTTTCCAGTTTCTTCAGATTGCTCCCATGCATCCTTAGTTCACAAGTTGATTTGGAACAAATGTAAGCATGCAGCCGTGTGTGTGCTGAAACGACCGTGCCCAGTGATACGGTGCATCCTCTGTGCAAGGCTGGAGCACCCTTGGGGTCTGGGTGTAAGGTCTGCTGGGATGTATCCGTGTGTGGCCAGGTTGGGGCAGTTCAGGAAGGCACTGCGGTGCTTCAGCTCTGCACAGAAGTAGAGTTCTATGTCCCATTGAAACGTGGTTTTGTTTTTTGTTTAGGCTGCAGCTCTTCTGCATGCGAGGTGAAGAAATATTGGCTTCACGTTATTTGTGGCTGCTCTTTGCTGTGGAGTAGAGGCAGGGCAGATAGTATGGTTTGTAGTGAAAACTGCCTGCTACTTCCCTCTGTGTTTATGCGTATGATTTCCACTGGCAATCTGCGTGATTCTGACCATATGTCTGCCTTAGGATTAGCTGTTTTGAAATCTTTAGAACTTTACACAGAGGAGAACTGGAGAAAACTGGCTTGCCTTTTCGTGTGAGATGCATCTTTATTTTGAAGAGCTGCAGCATTCGCAGGTCCCAAAAGCAGCGCTTGCTGTATGGCAGACAGATGGTCTCTGTGTCAGAAGCATCTCTTGCCTTTCCCATGGAAAATGTTCTCAGCCATCCAAGCCATGAGCCTGTTGATGGCATTGATGAAGATGTTACAGAGCACTGCTCCCAGTTCTGACCCCTGAGGGACACTGCTTGTCACAGATCTGCATCCAGCCGCCGTACAGCTCCATGTGCGTGACAGCACCGTGTGCTGCATCGCTTTTCTCCAGTCTCTATCTGTGATGTTAAACGCTGAGGACAGATGGCGTTAGGTCAGTGATGAGTTATTCAGTGGAGGGTCTGTGTTTTATTGTGTGGCTTTCATTCAGATTTTCCTGTGAAAACCAAGTGTGTTCATCTACTGCAACATTTCACCACCTGCAGTTTGCAGGATCCTGTGATCTAAAGGCACCAGAATCCCTGTTTTGCAAGTAGCGAACTAAGATGTAGAGAATGGGCTCAAAAATATCCATTAATAATAGCAATCTAGCTTTATTATGAAATCTATCTGATCTTTCAAAGTACATAGACAGCATTATTTAGCATTTAATGGCTGCATCTCTCCTGAACTTGAGTTTTGGCTGAGAGGCCTGGCAGTTCTGCAGCTCAGGCTTGCAGATGACCTCAGGGGTGCTTCAGCTGTGAGGACGCTCCTTTCTGTCCCTGTGAATTGTCATTATCATCTTTGTTTTACTGACTGCACTCTTTTCAGCATTGGTCTTGTGGGCAGTATTCCTCATCACACAGCTTCTTAGCATGAATGAGATTGAAGTCCTGTGGGGGAAAATACCATGTCATCATGTTAAGCTAACTTGAGAATGTAGGAGAATCTTGGAGTCCCAAGTCCTACAACACTTGCATTGAGCAAAGTTAATATTCTTTGGCCTAGTTTCTTCTGGTTATTCATACTGAGTGTAGTGTTCTGTTTAATTTTATATTTGCTCTTGCTTAATAACAGAGTTAAATTAGTGTTGGCTTTATGTGCTCTAAGAGTCATTTGAAGCCAGCATGCAGTTTGCTAAAGTGAGGTGTCTAGCTAAATGAAGTGCAAAACTGATGCAAGAGCTGTTGTAGCAGAGGGTTGTTTGCTCATTTCTTAGTCATGCTGCTGTGTTCCAGCCATTTAGCTTTGTTTTTCCACGAACTCAGTGACTGAGATTGGAAGGGACCTCCAAATATTTCCTCATCCTGCCCATTGCTCAGACAGAGCTGGTGCCCAACATCATGTCCAAAAGCTTCTGCTCCAAGGAGAAGACTCCTGTGCCACCTGCACAATCCAGAAGTGCTTCCTGAAGTCCAGAGGGAACCTCCTGCATTTGGGTTTGTGCCTACTGCCTTGTTCTGTGTTGGGCACTGCTGAGCAGAGCCTGGCTGTGTCCTTGTTGCAGGGTCTGATGACCCTGATGACTCCAGGCTGAGCAGCCCCAGTTCTCTCTTCCTCTCCTTACAGGCCTCCTTGCTGCAGGCCCTTCAGCATCTTCTCTTTGCTGAATTCCCTCAGGTAGCTTCATTTTTGATGCAGACAGCTTGCTTAATGTTACTGTTTTGCAGAATTCATTGCCAAAGTGCTTCGTGGTGTTTGCACTGCATTTGTAGCGACTGTAGAACCTCTTGTCTCTGTCCATTGCCTGGTTAGTTGTCATGAAAGGGACCTGGAAGGCGGGGTGCTACGATATACTGGATGTAAAGCCCCTCAATCTAATGACAGTCTGTGACTGATGCTTCTGGGATGATTTTTTAGTGCTGTAGGTGAAACAGAGGGATTGAGGCAGGCAGGACTTTGTGAGGATGCGTGCAGCTCCATCTGGTCTCTCGCAGGCTGCAGCAGGTTGTGACAAGTTGCTTGCATCGTGAAGTTGAGCAATCTGTTTTCCGTTTGGAGCCTTTCAGTGTGCCTGGTTGCTTGTCCATCTGATTTACTGAGCATCACAGTTCATGTCAATATTGTTTTGAGGTTTATGAGAACAAGCTGCATTTTGGAGTTCCTCTGCCTTTTTTCCGTTCTGTTACCTCGCTTTTAATTTACACAATTCAAATTGTGTATGGAGAGCTTCAGAGATGTGTGCAGTCATATAAACCCCTATTTGTAATGTTTACAAACCAGCAGAAGAATCTGTTTCCAGCAGCTTCCAGTAGCCTGTAGAGGCAGCCCCTGCCCTGGGTGAGGATTGCTTTGAAATCCTTTCTTTTCCGTGGGACTGCTGTGATGAAGGAGGTCCAGGAAATCCTGGAGTTCTTGCAGTTGATCTGTGCAGCGGTGCTGAGGTGGAGAGTGGATGTCTGAGGTCGATTGTATCATGCCAGCTTGCGTGATGGAATGTAAAAATGCTGGGGGCTCGGTCCAGATCCTTCCCAATAGAGGAGGCATTTGCTTTTGATGGCTGCCCCATGTGGAGGGATGCTACTGGCAGCTGGGGCTTGGCTTCCTCACGCTGCTACCTGTGCACAGCCCTGGGAGGAAGCAGCCATTTTGGCTCCTGCGAGGCCAAGGTCTGCCTAGTGATAAACGTGTGTGGTTCCTGTAACTTTCACGTCAGGCACTTGGAAGCAGTCTGACCTCTGAGACTGAAGGCTGGCCTCCCAGGAGAACGAAATCCCGGAGCTGAGTTTCTCACTGATGTGGTTTTATGCACACGTTCTGTTTGGCAGCATCTTATTTTATCATCAGAGATCGTTGGGCCTCTTTGAGCAGGTGTTCTCCCTCTGGTTCCTTGGCAGAATTGGGAACAAGGAGGAGGAAGTGAAGGTAGAGAGCTCCCCGCGTGCATGAGAAAAGCCAGCTAAAAGGGCTGACAGTGCTGGGAGCAAGGCAAGGACTGAAGCTGCTGTTAAACACCAGCTGGGAGGGGGGCGAATACAGGAGGTAAGGATCATTTTCACAGATGGGGGGAAAAAAATCCCTGGACGGCATTGTGCTGTGACTGAGAGCTGCAGAGGTGGCTGTGCTGTGCCCACTCGTAAGTAGGTGCTGCAAAAGATCGGATACTTAGGAAAGTGGTGAGTGAGAGTTGCTATTTTATTTATTTTTCTTCCCCTTTCTGCTGGTGGAGTTGTTTTGATGCTGGAGGAACTGAATTAGTGGTTGAATTTCATCTATTCAGAGCTCTAGCAGGAGAGGATTTCTTGATGACTGATTCCTACCTGAACATCCTAGTGAAACATCATGGGAGTTGCCACCATTCCTGCAGTTGCCTTTAGTTAGAGACTTTTCCTTTAGTGACTGAGCGTGCACTGCTGAAGTTGATCTTCAGGTCCCAGCTGCAGAGGCTGAAGTGCTTTTAATCAGATGTGCCTCATGAATTGTGGTTGTTTTTTTTCTTTCTTTCTCCATGCTTTCCTGAATGGCTGCAGTACCAGCAGATCCCATGTAAGAATGAATGCTGACACTCTCTGCAAACGCCTTGTGGCAGTACAAAGGGTGCAGTGGTAGAGGCTTCAAACGCATTATTTCTCTTCCATCTCTGCCTTTGTCCTTCCTTCAAGCGGATAACTCACGTGTTTGCACTGACTGCTTTGGAGATCTGGGAGCAGAAGCAACAGCATGAAACTAATGCGATGCTTTAGAATTTCACTGCCTCTTAACTGGGTGTTGAATAGCTGTAATTAAATTAACCAGTATATTGATTTCACTGCGCTGCTTGGGAAAGATCAGGGCAGCAATGCAAGCGCTGGAGCTGCTGTTAACTGGCTTGGAAAGCTGCAGCCACGCAGCACACATAATGCCAGCAGGAGTGATGGTGAGGCTGAGCAGACTGATAAGCAAAAAAATCCTCTGAGATCTGATTTGGCCTTTATGAAGTTAATTGATGGCCTGGTAGAGTAACTGCTAATAGAATGAAAGCAGCGTTAATGGGTAGTTGTTCCTGAAGTTATCGTGCCTGTAGCTGCTGGCAGGGCCACTGCTCAGCAGGTGGCTCACGCTGCTACCCTGCTTTTCCTGCAGAGGTAACTGGGTCAGTGCACGGGTTGATTGCTGTAACTGAAAATAGAAGTTGCAAGTGGCACAACTTCTGTGGGTAGAGGATGCTGAAATATTGCAGGTATACGCTCTGTGTGAGTCCAAATGACTTCTGGCATACCCTGGCCAGGTAATTATGCTTTGGCTGGGAGTATTACAGCAATTCAGTCCAAAGAGATGTGCAATACTAGGGAACATTTTATTTGAAGTGGTCGTTTCAGGGTGTGCTCTGTCATGCAACAGCAATTCGTGTGGATGAGGCTTTTCTGGTTGTGCTCTAGTCTGAATTTTTACTTCTAATCCAAAAAGAGCAATTTAAACACGAGCAGCTTGATGTCACAAAATGATATGTGGGACATTTACCATTGCTCACAAGCTATTTTATTAGATAAATATATCAGGCTCCTACCACGTGCTAAAAATGAAGCTGTGTATTGTTTAAAAGCTTAATGCAAACTTAAGGGGAGCTCTGTTCACTTCTGTCACCTCCATCCCTGTGTCTGCACATCTCTATGCCCAGCCGTTCCATTTGCCCTTGCCTGCTCATTATGACACTGGCAATTAATGCCTTTTGGCGTGGGCAGAGTTAAAAATTGCCAGCTTTCTCGTGAGTCATAGAATGGTTGGGGTTGGAAGGGACCTTTGCAGATCATCAAGTCCTGCTTGCTCTCACCTCAGCCTCCTCAAGGAGTGATATTTGCTTCCTGCCAGGTGCCTGCCCTGTGAGCTCCACAGATGCCTTGCAGTGAGAAAAACCTCGTATGCCAGCAATGTTGAACTTGCAAATTGAGCATCGTTAAAGCGAATTGCATCAGTGAGGTGAAACTGGCAGAAGTGAGGTGCACCGTGGGTGGCAGTCAGTGAAGAGTTGTGAGGATTTAATGAGAGCTCTCAGCTGCGAGCTTCTCTTTCTGTTTGCTAGCTGCTTCCTGCTAAGATTGCCTGCTATGGAATCTTGGTTGGTTTGCAAGAATGCAGACATTGCCTTGAAGTTATGTTGAGTATTTCCTCAGATTGAAAGCCTTGCATATTGTCTTCCATCTCCTGCTGGACAAAAGTGAACTCTGCATAGGTGTAGCAGCCCTCAGTGTGAATAGGCAAAGTCTGCGTGCTCTGTGGCTGCCAGAGTGGGGTGAGCTTACAGATTAACCGTGCTATTGGCAGGGAGGTGTACAGCTCCAGTGGAACAGGAGCAACCCCCGGGTGCTGTGTCTTAGGAGAAGGACTGTGACAGTCAGGGAGGGAAAGTCTCTTGAGTAGAGGTAGAAAGTGTATTCATGAGCACTGATGGATTCTGCCTGGTGATTTGTCTTTCCAGCTTGCCACTGCACAGGGTCTCTTGACTTTCTTTAGCATCTGGGTGAGGAATATTAAAGGCCACTTCTACCTCATTTCCACAATACGTAAGATTTGACTCTTTTCTTCTCTCTGCTGCTCATCTTTTCCAGAGACTCACGACTTGCAAGATGCTTAAAAACAAATATTTTGGCCTGTATTCCCAATGGACATCCATATCTGGCAGGCTGTAACACTGTGGAGAAATACAAATGCAATAGGAGATCATCTATTGCTTGCTTTAGTAAAGGAAAGCCTGCTTTTGATGTTGGGTGTATTGGATATGTACAAATAGGATGTAAGAAACGACTATTTCAGATCCTCAGTGTTAAATTTAAAGTAATTTTGTGTTTTCTAAATGAAATTACTTATGTGGAGTTTGTCTTTGATTTTCTCTTTTTTTTTTTTTTTTTTTTTTTTTTTTTAAATCTCCCAGTTGTGTTTTCAGTCTTGTTTGTGCTGATTGCTGAATGGATCTAATTAAATACATTCAAATTAGGAATAGCTGCTCTGGGAAAACATATTCTTTCCCTGCTGAAGAGGCTTCTGTATCCAAAAGCTGATTTCAGTTCTTCAGCTGTGTTTTCTTGTGCCTATCCCGATGTCTTGAAGTATCACAAGTCTTTGAGCACCTACTTGTTGAACCCCTTGCAAAGGAAGGAAGGCCCTGGCAAAGCTTTGGTCGTAATGTTGATATTTCAGATTTCTGACCCATTTTTCATAAGGAGGAAATGGGGAAAGAGGATGAAAGCACACATTCTTTCTTCAGTGAGGTAAACTGTTCACTGCTGGGAGAAGCCTTTGTTTTTAAGGGATTTGTTGCACAGCCCAGGCTAGTGGATGGTGATGAAGGGGTGGCAGAGCCTGACGGTTGTGGGCATGTGTGTCCCACAGCATCAGCCTCTGCTCTGGCCAGGGGTGTAACCCAGTTTGTGATGCTCAAGAACAGAGCCGTTGTCCTCTGAAACCCATAAAGCTCAGAACAAACGCAGTGTTTATACAGCACTAGTAAGCTGTTTAAGCATGTATCCCTTTTCAATTAATTTATTTCAGTGGCTGTGAGTCAGTAGCAGGGGCGGCTGGCTTTGTGATGGCTGCGGAGGTTTGACATGACACTGCAGTGATTTCTCAGCTGTTTATATACTCTGTAAAAATTACAGACTAGCATGTAAGGCAGCTGGCATTCATTTCAGTCACTTGTGTACACAGACAGCAATCTAGCAGAGGCAGACAGGTGGGAGGGCCAATGATGTCAGCTGCTCTTACCCAGATTGCTCTTAATGAAATACTACTTGTTGCAATACGAGCGCTGAGCTCATTGCAGTCTCACCTAACTCTTGCTTTGCGTGCTCACTTTGAAAGCCCTCGTGTTTGAGGCAGGATCTGTCAGAATCGCCCTGTGACGATTTGAAGTCTGTTGTTTGGGGTTTTATCCTAAAAGCTGTCGTCGTCTTTGAGAAAAGCATGCTTCTACTAGGGCGTGTTGTGGGACAGCTTTGCTCTGTAAGAATAAACTCTGCTTTTTCCCATGCTGGAAGAGGCAAACTTCTTTTGTATGTCGTGCTTTAAAAAAAAAGAGGGAGTGCGGACTTGAAGCTAGACTGCTTTTGCACAAGGGCACTTGAAAAGAAGTGTTTTGTTAGGCTGCTAGACTGACATGATCCAATTTTGTCAGAACACAAGGGCTGCCCAGCATCTTTTGCAGTTGGGAAGGAAAATCGGCCTCTCCCCTTCCTTTCTGAGCTTCTTCAGATGTTTTGTTATGTTAAACAGCGCAAAGAATGACACTTTCTCTGTGGTGCTGCTTAAATTCACCTTTTTGTTTGTGCTTGTTGGGAAAATTTTTTCTCAAATAGGCTTGCTGGATTCGGAAAAGAGACAGAGGAGAGTCTTCAGCTTTCTTTATTCGAATAAAAGGAGTCTGCCGGGGCATTTCCCTGTAGCGTCTCTCAGTTTAGCGCTGTCTCCTGACTGCGTTGTCCCTTCCCTTTCCTCACTGGTTGAAGCCCCCGGAGGTTACAGGCATCCCAATCCACCTAACACATGTGCAACCCCCCTTCACATCATGCATCATATGTGTAATTAACTCCAACTTTATGCCACCCGGGCCTAATATTAATTAGCCTATTAAGCCTGAGCAGTGAGTCCAAAGTTCATAAGTTCAAGTTGTCCATCAGCCTTTGTAGCTGAAGCCTGATGTGGTGGGACTTTACGAAGTCAGTACGAGCAGAGAGGGTTTTGCAAGGCTCTGCACAACTTATCTGCAAGGACGCCTTGTTGGCAAGCCTCTTTTAGCTCATTCTCCACTTTAATTTATTCTTTCGAGCTTGTGGAAGATATGAAAGTTAATAATGAGATGTATGGGTTGCCCGGCTAAAAGGGAATCTGTTTTGCCTTGAAAGGAAAGCATTGGCTTTGCAGCTCATAGGAGCTGGTGCGGGTTCATCAAGTCTGAGTAATGAGAAACTGGATCCGCTGGGGCTGTGCGCTCTGCAGATGGGCTGATTTAAGGATGCTTGGCAAAGCACGCTGCAGCTGATGTTTTACCATTGCTCATTGATTGCCAATATTCTGCTTAAACCGACAGAAGCACTTGCTCTGCAGTTTGTAACATAACAGTTTTTGCCATTTCTTTAAAATTCTTCTCCTTTATGTTCTACTACTTGGACTGGAAAATCATTACTGAAGAACTTCCCAGTTTCTTCATTTCTTTGTAATGCATCTGTTTACTCCTTCTGAAGCTGCCTGTTTTCTCCGTTTATCACTCTATGGGACATAAAATATTACATACCCATTTGGATTTGTTCCAGGAGTGTATTTGTCCACCAGTATTTGTATTTGTTAGATTGCCGGCTGGAGGAAGTGTTTAACATCTTAGGAAGAACCAGACGCCTTGCAGAATAACCCTTATTTTTCCCAAGTGTTACCAGTCAGTGTGATTGCAGGGAGCATTATACATTCATGAACTCTGAAATGCTTGGAAAACTGATCTTGTTTCTGCTGTTCCTCAGCAGCCTGTTCCCTAGGCTGCTTCTGTCTTAGACTGCTGTTGCATTTGAAAGAGATGCAACCTTTTTTTAGTATGTACAGGCTTAGGCTCTGTATTGATTTTGACTTGCTGAATTTGATGCTGTCAGTTGAAGCTGCCTCTGTTAAAGCATGCTCTTAGGGGGTCAAAACCAAACCCTGTGCTGTCTGGGTAAGGTCACAGTAGCATTTTGGCATAAGCACTAAGTGCTGCTGTAGGCTTGCCTTCCACTTGGGATTCTCCTGAGTATCTTCACTAGTTCAAGGGGTTAAATAGACTGAGAAGTATTCCTCCACTTTCCATTTATTCATTTATTTATTTATTCTGCATTAGCTTTTTGCCAGCTTTACTCCCTCCACTTGGCTTGCTGAAGGTTTGAATAAGTAACTTTGCAAAGCAGAAGTGAATATGAGTGTCTGAAGAAAAAGTGAAATAGTTCAGAACTGCCTTCATTCTCTAATTAGACTTCAACTGTCATGGTAGTGGAGCCTGGAGTGTTTCCTGCAGACTCTGAATCAATTTATGTTGGCTCTGGACAGAGTTAATCAGTCTGGAAATGTAAGTAGTGAGGCCAGTGCAGTTCCTTTCTGTGGAAAAGGGTTTGTAGCTAACAGGAACAAAACTCCTGATGGGGGAGCAGTTCCCAGGTCAACCTGTTTGACCCTCTGAGGCTGATCATTGTCCTCCTAATTGGAAATCTGTGGAAAGAGAACCACAGAATGGCCTGGGTTGCAAAGGACCACAATGCTCATCCAGTTCCAACCCCCTGCTGTGTGCAGGTCACCAACCAGCAGCCCAGGCTGCCCAGAGCCACATCCAGCCTGGCCTTGAATGCCTGCAGGGATGGGGCATCCACAGCCTCCTTGGGCAGCCTGTTCCAAGAGAGAGGTGCTGGTTGGGTGATGAGAACAGTGTGCTACCAGACAATGTTTCAGTTGCTGGTACAGTGAGGGGAAAAAGCACCACAGAGTACTGAAGCACTGACGTTTCCAAAATTTGTACCTGTGGGTTTCAGGGTTTGGGAGTACATTCATCTGTGTTCATAGACAAAAAGTCCTGTGAGAGCTGTTGAAAGATGCTGTCTGTTATCTTAGCTGGGGAAGTTCATGATCTGCAAACACCAGAAGCTAGGAGGATCTACTGTAAAATGCCACAACGTGTTTGCTTTGGTCTTAAATTCTTTCCCAGGCATCTTCATTTAGCTCCTGATGAAGGCAAGGTGCTGAGCCAAGAAGATTTGTGTTGGTTTTCTTTTTTTAAGAGTTAAGAGCTGTGCTGGAAAATCTCTTAAATTATTTTTATGTGCCAGTATTTTAATTGAAGCATAATTTTTTGAAGCAATAAAACCTGACATTCTCATGCTGCCCTTACATAATGCTGTTCAGAATCATGTAATTAACATCCCTTGTTAGTATCTAGCTTTTAATGGAAGTACAGGCATTAAAATACTGGTGGTCTGTGTAAATCAAATTGCTCAATATTGTAGCATGCTGCTTCTATTAAAGCTTAATGATTTGATTGATCTTCTCTAGGGTAATTTGTTTCTGTACGCCTTCAAATACTGCTGCACATGAAGCTGCCAAGCATAAATACCTTCAGCCTTTTGTCCTAATGGCAATTTTATTGCTGTGCACTGCTCATCTTCTCTGAATGGTTTCTCTATAAAAGTTATATTAAATCCAGAACTGTCCCCTTGAAAATCTCACAGTGTTGGAAGCTTGAACCTCTGGTCATTGATGAGACCCTTCATCAAACAGGAGAACGTGGTTTTATTTCCAGAGCAGTTTCACTGTTCCACTTTCACTGTTTCCTCTGCCCGTCCTTCTGCCCTGTAACTTATTCCAATCACTTGTGCACACTGAGCTTCTGACAGGCTTCGTTTTGTTGATGCCTGTACATTTTCCCATCTTGTTCAGATCCACTGGCAAGTGCCTGGTACCTGCGAGCTCTTCTGCATACACCCTTCCATGTGTCCACATCTGATGCAGATTTAGTGCACGGTAATAATTAGCATAGAGTAGTAATTGCACACATAATAATTAGCAGGGCAAGTTGTTTTGAAAGCTGCCTTTTGAGAGGTTGTCAGAGTTTTTATGTTGGTTCAGTGTGTGTGTGTGTGTGTGTGTGTGTGTGTTTTCCCCCTGCTCTGATTTCTTCCCATTCGTTCTTCAGTGGAAAAATGGACACGTTGGAGAAGTGTAACCTTGATTTAGATGTATTTTTAATACCAGCTCAGTCTGACTAGTCAGCACTTAGGGAACCACATGCATCTTTTCCTGTTCAGGATCTTGTTTCAGTGCACATGTCCCTGGCTTGCCCTGTTCTGTTGGTGCGTTTTGTACATCCAGTCTTTGGGGTTCTCAGCCCTTCCCCCCCACCCCATATCTGTGATTGTATACTCTTGGGTTGCTGATGTTTCAGGACATTAATGAGCCAGCAGGGAATAAAAGGAAGAAGAATATCTTGGCTGCAGCTCTATGTCTTGTGAAAGCAAGGTGGATTAAACCAAGTGTTGGAATAAGAGAGCGCTCAGCACTTTG
The DNA here is from genome assembly GCF_019232065.1 of Centrocercus urophasianus. Lineage (NCBI taxonomy): Eukaryota > Metazoa > Chordata > Aves > Galliformes > Phasianidae > Centrocercus > Centrocercus urophasianus. Next base: position 19,342,404 of record NW_024884744.1, on the reverse strand, counting down.
CACTGACATGCACCTAGTCATTGCACAGAGCCAAACTCTCTTGGGCTAGTTTTCTTTTCAAATGCAGCATGTCTGTGAAGGCTTTTTCAGTTTTCTTGACTGTCCAGCCATAGTAAAAACAGCTCTGTTACTGATGTTCTCAGTTGCACCAGTGGTATTTCAGTTGAACTCCGTGCTGGGTGGCTCATGGCTGAAGCCTGCACCTGTGTCTGGTTTGCCCAGCACTCTCCTGCTGTATCGTGTATCCTGTGCTGGTTAGTGTTTAGTGAAAGCAGTGTATGAAATGAGACAAAATGGCATTGATTACAAATACAGTACAGTTTTATCCTGAGTATACAGAGCCTAAAGTAATTTTACAGTGGCAGGGAAATGGGGCTAATATGTAGTGACTGCTTTACTACAAATTGCTGATAATACCCCAGGGCAAGCTTTTGAGACCTGTCTTGTATTCACTGCATCCCTGTGCAGCAAACAGTAATGACAGCTTAAGTAATGGTAATATCAGAGTGTGCATCTTAAAGTACCTTGTTACTCTTCTTTAAATAGTTCTGTGGGTCTTTCAGTTCCGTAGGTGTATTGAGAAGTTCAGAAAGCAAATTGTAAATACTAAATATTAGTGTTATAGAATCATAGAATCACCAAGGTTGGAAAAGACCTAAAAGATCACCCAGTCCAACCGTTCACCTGTTCCCAATAGCTCCCACTAAACCATGTCCCTCAACACAACATCCAGCCTTTCCTTGAACACCCCCAGGGTTGGTAACTCCACCACCTCCCTGGGCATCCATTGCAGTGCCTGACCACCCTTTCTGAAAAGTAATACTTCCTCATGTCCAGCCTGAATCTCCCCTGCCGTAGCTTGAAGCCATTCCCTCTGCTCCTATCACTTTTGTGTACAAATGCAATTTCTCTCATTATGTGCTTTGTGTTCTAATTACATTGAAATTGATTTCATAGTGCATATGTGTTTCTTGGCCTGAGTGATTTGAAGAGCAATTGAGAAATGAGCTATTCCAGAGGAACTGACTGCCATTAAAGAGCTGATAATCCATAGCAGTTTACTTTGAGGGTACATGGCTGTAAATAAGAGGAAGTTGGATGCATGATTCCCAGTGATAGGCAGGTTTGTTTGTAAGAGTCTGTAGTGCCTCTTTTGGAAGTAATGAACCCCATGAAGTGTCTTGTTTCCTTCCATCACATTCCAACTTCTACCTGTTTATTAGGGTGTAAGACTGTTGCTTTCCCAGGAGCTTGGAGCACAGTGCTGATGTGTGAGCACTGATTTCCAAGCCTGCAATTGAATTTTTGGACTCGAGGAAGTATTTGCTTTAAGATTCAAATAAGAAGTGGAGCTGGTGGTGCTGAGAGTTGTTCTGTTCTGGCGTGTTACTGCTGGTTCTCTCCTGCCTTACTTGTTCTCCTCCTGTTCTTATTACAGGACTGGATGCGGAGTTATCTTACGTGAGGAATGATGTTGTCAATCATTATGCATTGTCCTTCAATCTCCTAATTCCCAGCGAAACCAACAATCTTCACTTCAGTTGGCATGCTAAATCCAAGGTAAGCAGGCAAAGCTACTGCAGTGCATGGTCTGTGTTGCTTAGTGATCAGCTGCTGTTATAATTGGTTTTTTTTTTTTTTGTGGAAAATGATACATGATAGGTGCAAAAGATATTATGTATTGTTTTAGCTACTTTTTTGTTTATTTGATTGCAGAAAATAAATTGTTACATATTGGAACTGTCCTTTGTTTCAAAAAGGTTAAAAGCTTCTTCTGAAGCACTCAATTTCTTTTGTAAGAACAAATAAAGCTACTGCCTGTGTCATCTCTTCTGATGATGAACTGAATGCACAGAAGCAGCAGCCATGAACCGAGGCCTCAGCCTTTGGAAATCAAATGTAGAACAGTTGTATTTTAGAGTTTCCTAAAAGCATACTCCTGGAGATGAGGAGAATCTATAAAATTAGCATCTAGTATGTCATTATTGAGCCTCAATTAAATGGAAGGGGCTTTTTATTTCAGTTAATTACTGTAGTTGGAGCATTCAGCAACAGCTGTCATAAAGATTGCGTATGCTTTTACCTTGTGAAGGCTTTCCAGTTACTTAATTTATTTTTGTAGGTGAAATGATCTGTTTAGTCTCTGCCAGACCTTTTTTTTTTTTAAACCTGAGCAATGATTATTCTTCTGTTCTTAAACAGGAACGACTGAAATAAAAACAGTAATGTTTAATAGCTTCACTAATGCAATTTCTAACGATTCCATCTGCCAGTGTTCTTCTTGCTGAGGTAGCTTCTTACAGGATACGAATTTTGACCCACGAAAGCTATTGCATATCATGTCCTTCTGCTTCATACCACGTTCCATTTTCACAGGCAGTCAGTTGCTGTTTGAACAGGACCTGTGGGGGAGTTTCCTCGTCGTTACAAGTTCAGCTGGGAGCTACAAGCATTGCTCTCCCTGCCCTGAGCCTCCTTGTCACTGCCTGTGAATTTGGAATAGGATTTTTTTTACAGGATCGCATTCTAATTGATGTTGAAGGGACCTCTGAAAGTCCTTTGGTTCCTCCTCTGCTCAGTCAGGGCCACCCGGAGCAGGGTGCCCAGGACCACGTTCAGAAGCTTTTGAACATTGAGGAGGAGACCCCTCCCAACCTCTCTGAACAACCTGTGCCAGTGCTATATCACCATGTAGCACAGAGGTGTTTCCTGGTGTTGCAGTTTGTGCTCTGTGCCTTTTGTGCTGTCACTGGGCACTGCTGAGGAGAGCCTAGCTCTGTTCTCATTGTACCCTACCTGCAGGTATTTATGGACATAGATGAGATCCCCCTGAGCCTCCTCTTCTTTAGGCTGAGGAACCTCAGTTCCTCAGTCTCTGCTCACAGGAGAGATACTCCAGGTCCTTTAGCACCTTACTGGCTCTGCGTTGGACTTTTTCCAATATGCCCAGGTCTCTCTTGTTCTGAGCCTCCCAGTACAAGCTGTGGTACTCCAGGTGCAGTCTCACCAGTGCTGGGCAGTGTGAAAAGATCACCTTTTTTTTTTTGACCTACTGTTATACTTTGCCAAATGCAGCCAAGAATACCATCAACCTTGCTAGAACATCAATCAGCAGTGTGCATCTTGGACTCTACCAAGACTCTTAGGCCCTTTAATTCCAGGCTGCTTCCCAGCTGGGTGTCCCCAGAATGCCCTGGTGCTTGAGGTTGTTGGGATTCCCTTCCTCCCCCTCCCCGCCCCAGAAATAAGATATGGGATTTTATTTATTCTGATTTTGAGGAAAAAGTATCAAACAGTATATAGCATTTCTTCTTACTGCTTTGAAGATTTCTTACGTGTCTCCAATCTCCCAACTGTTGTTACAGGTTGAGTATAAACTGGGATTTCAGGTAGATAATCCCATGGCTATGGCTATGCCCCAGGCTAACATTTCCTTACAAGGAGAAGTTCCTCGCACCCTCTCAGGTAAACGTTAACCCCACACCTCCTGTAGAGCTGGTACTGATAGCATGAGCTTTCTAACCCTTTTCTGTTAAACATTATATGCTTACAAGTCTTCTGCAACAGTTACAACATTGCTGAAAGAGTATTAGGCACTGTGACTGCTGGTGTGAGAGAAATGTCTTTTCCTTTGTTTAGGGGAGGATAGAGATCTGCTTCGAAAGGAAACATGACACACACAGGCTTCCTATTCCCTTTCAACAATAGTAATTAGCAGTTGCATGAACTTTAAAGTCCATGCCTTTGAATTTTGCTAGCCTACAGTTACCTAATGTCAAGATGTAGGGAGCTATTAACATGTGAAAGCTTTTATGGTAGGTTTAAAACTGAGAAAACTGAGTACGTAGTAGGTCTTCTGTGCAGAGTTTTTAATAGAAAGTGTTTCAGGAGGTGTGCAGATGATCACGGTGCCTTGCTGACTCAGTGACAGTTCCTCACTGCCTTGTGCTCTGTGGGAATAAAGTATTTATTTTGATGTTGGCTTGTACCACTTCTTTGTGGAGGCAGACACCAGGGAATCAGACTTGTTGTGTCTGCTCTGCTGGCATCAATAATTCTGGTATGTAAGCTAGAAAATAAATACTGTCAGATTAGTTCAAGCTCGGATTGCAGTCAGACTTGCACAGACTGAAATATTCAAACTTAACTATTGTGGAAGAAGCTAACTTTCGTACTGTCTGAAAAAGCAATGAGGAAAATGGAATTTTCTGGTCTTGGGTGATGAGTTTTCTGTTGTGAGAGGGCTTCAGCTCTGGAGTTAGTGGATGGCTAGTGGTCACAGTGAAAACTGTGAACTGTAATATGACACAATTAAATGTATTGAAAAATACACCCTTTAGGCTTTTGTGATTGTCACATGATGTCTGAGATGTGCTCAAATGTGACTGTGCTGTCTGTTTGTTGTCTGTTTGCAGTGTTTCGTGTCGAACTCTCCTGCACTGGCAGACTCGACTCCGAGGTCACAATATTAATGCAGCTCAACTTGACAATAAACTCATCCAAAAACATCACAGTTTTAAATTTCAAACGAAGGAAAATGTGCTACAAAAGTAAGGCACTGTTTCAAGTACTAAGCAGTTTTTAGATAGATAAAGGGAATCGGAAGGATTAAGGACACAAGTAGCAATCCACAAGAGTGGATTACAGAGGGAATGGTAATAATTCAGCTTCCAGACAAAAAAAGTGGACTGTTGGAAGAATTGGTGATGAAGGAATGAATTGCTCAAGTATTGTGCTGCATTGAGTCCACCAAATGTCCAAAGATGCACATATGCAAAATGTGTGTGAAGATGTGGCTTTTTAGCACGTCACACTCATGCTCCTTGGCATTCATGTTGTGAGAAAATTATCCTTAATTCAGATCTTTCTTTATAGAGTAAGTGGAGGCCTTTCTGATCCTATTTTAAGGATAGGAATTCTTCACTTTGTGATTTCCTAGGTGCTTTTTCAGGTGTTCTAAGTGGAGGAAGTCTTGTCTCTTTATACATTCCTGCCTTTCTGAGCTGCTGAATGAGCTGAGGGGATTTCCATAAGCACTACGTTGTTATCAGGGTGTGTGAAATAGAGCCACTTCCTCAATTACTCAGAAGTAATTCTAACAAAGATCACGTTTCTGTGGGTTCCTAATCATGTCAATAGCTTTTTTTGACAGTTGTGTGTTGAGTGGTGTAGAGCATCTGGGGATTTCTAATTTAATTTAGTGTGTAAGGTAGCACTATGTGGGAACTTGCTAGTGGTTTTGCTCAAGGCATTCCTAATAAGTGCTTGGAAGGTTCAAAAAAGAAGCAAAATTCTCAGATCTTTCTTTTTCTGGCTTCCTTTTTTTGTGAAGTTGATCAAACTGCAGCAGCTCCCTAAGGAGTCGGCAGGGGCTGTGCTGGGGAGGAGGTGGCTGTTTGCAGCTGGGAGCAGGAATGAAGATGTGGGTCTGGGTCTTTGCACTCACAGAAATCCATTACTTTGCCTCAGGTCTATGTGGAACCTCAGTGAGTTCATCTGAAGCGATCTCTGCAGCCTGCTTTCCCTTGATTTGCACTTGCCATTATTAGAGTGACCAATAATAAGCTTAATGAAGACTCATCCCCTTCCCAAAGAACCGTTTTCATACAAGTAGCCAAGGGTGTCCATGTGGCTTTTGTTCTTTTTTTCAATAAATAAATAGACGTTTCCTTTGCCATTCTTCAGTTTTAAAACACTCATGATTGCAGCATCAGCTGAGAAGGCAAGGTGCCCAGGGCTGCCCCCCTTAATTTCTTCATAGATAAGTTGTGTTAAAATCTGAGTAATATTCACTGAACATTCAATCAATAAAATAATTGTTATCCTGTAGGATAGTTGTCTTGTATCCTGTAGGAGCTGATTCTGTAGGGTTTTTGTTTAGTGTACATACATACAGTCATTCTGTTCCTGTCTTTTCTACTCTGCTGCTTTGCACTTTCTTGGACAAGCAGAAGGGTAAGTAGATCCAGTGGGTTCAAACATAACCTCAGTGGACACATGTTAGTGGTGAAATACCTGACCCGTGTGTCTTGAAGCAGTGTGATTTATTTTTTTTTAATTACTACTGTGCAGTGGTTAGGCATTTTAAAATGGAAATCTGGAGGTAACTGTAGTCATTAAGTCAGCTTGTCTGTTTGGAAAAGCAGATTTGTTTTTCCTGAAATGATGCAATTGATTTCCTTTGAAGGACTGCAGTAATACATGTTTATTAAGCTTAATGGCTTTTCTCATCTGTTTAGAGCTTGAACCAGAGGTAAAATCTCCAACATCTGACAAAAACAGCAGCAAGGCTATCTGTAAGTAATCTTGATTGTATCTCCTGCTCCTAGTGTAAACAAAATAAAAACTGGGGATATTCTTTGTTTTCATAGCTTTCCCTATGAAAACAACCCCCAAGTTGCTTCTACTAAACCCAGTATTTTAGTGGGATTTCTGGTGATGGGTTTATCTGGGAATATGCTTTAGTGAAGAGGAAGAAAATTCTCACAGCAGCTTCTTTGTAAATCATATCTTTGGGGATCTGTTTTACTGCACATTACTCTAATCAATCTCTTGACTTCAGGACCTGTGTGGTTTGCAGTTTTGACTTCTATTCGTTTCTGATAATTAGTTTCCTTCACTCTCGTGCCCCTTCTGCATGGAATCGACTGACTGTGCTCATTCTGTGGCAGCAGAAACACAGACACATCTGCCAAAATGCTTTGGAAAGCAGTGGATAGTTGCTCAGGTTCCCTTTCTCTACTCATGGTCTCTTCCAGGGTCGTTGTTATGCACAAAACATGATTGTAAACTGGAAGTGGCTAGAATTACTCAGGAGCCCTACTGATAAAATGTGCTTTCTCCTGCTTCCATCCCTTGGGCTCGTGTCCCTGCTCAGCAGGGAGGGAACCTCAGTGCCCCATAGTTGAGGGGACACCCTTGTCTGTCTCTGTGCCAGCCCCTTCACCTGCTGGACCCTGGTGGTGGGGATGCTTGGGATGAGTCTCAAAGCAGTTCTGTCATCCTGCTGTGTCAGCTTTTTGGGAACTAACAGAATATCTGTGGTTGCTTTTTTTTGTGTGTGTGTTTTTGAGACCGATTCAGAAGCTTTTCACCTTTGTATTTCAGATGATCCTGTAAATGCAGCTCCCACCACTTCTACCCGTGTGTTTTACATCAGCGTAGGTGTGTGCTGTGCTGTTATATTCCTGGTGGCAATAATACTAGCTGTCTTGCATCTCCACAGTATGAAAAGGATAGAATTGGATGACAGGTATGTATTCAGAGTTTTCAGGGGCTTTTGGGGGGATGTATTCATGCAGGCTTTTGGGATTCCTGGCCTCAGATATAAGCTTGCTGTAGTGACATGCAGTTTCTGCTAAGCTGCAGCAGCAGCTAGTATGTAGTTGTGCTAAGTGCTGTACTGCAGTAAGGCAGCAGTTGCAGGTGATGATGTGGAGGGTTGTGGTTCAACTTTGATATAGTTTGGGAATTACAAGTGTTTGGTTACAAAGCTGAAAATCTCTCTTTCCCAGATGTATTTTTCAATTCAATTAAACCAAATTGGCACACGGGGGAGAAAACCTTGTAATGCAAACTCAGGGGCAATGCAGTTGACACACACATCTCTTTTTCAATGTTTTGAGTGGGATTTTTCTGAGTGGGGAATAAACACCAAGAATTATACTGAAGCTCTCTTGGAGGCTATTTGAACAAGCTGCATCAGATGCAACTGTGCAAGACCTGGGAAATTTGAAACTGAATACTTTGGAAAAGCAGTTGGGTGTGTAGGTAGTTTCCATCTTCAAAAGGGTTTTTGAATGGTTTTGGTTCTTGCATGCAGCCTCTCAGGGCGGCTGTCCTCTGCCTTGGGCAGATGCTTTTCATTCAGCCTTTGCTACTTCTGTCTTCCCAGATCACCTGGATTTTGGAGGAGTAGCTGTACTAAATAGAATTGGTACCAGAAGAGTTTTTCTCAGTCCTAGATCATCTGACCAAATGACCTGCCAGCTTTCCTCAATTTACTTGTTCCTAAATTGTCTACTGAAGATTTTTAAATAATAGAGAATATTGGAAGACACACAGCTTTGTTTGCTTCACAAAAGAAAAGCACTGAATCTAGTATATTTAAATATGTTCCTCTAAGAGGTTTTGAGAGGCTGTGCCTCAGTCTAGCAGCGTGATCAAATTGCCTTTTCTTCCACTGATTTTTGCAGTGTGAATAAGAGCCTGCAAATGCTTAGCTGAGAAACTGCTTCAGTGTTTTAATTCAACCTCAGTGTTACACACTAGTCATATATATGATCAGTGACTGCCTGATGGAGCAAAGGGCCCAGGAATGCATGGGAGAAGAAACAACTTTTGATTTGGTTTTGAATAAGAAGCTCAGAATATTTCTGCAAAGGGGATCTGAATCAAAGATGATTCATTGTGAGGGTTAGTAACCTCACAGGAGCAACAGATTAAAACAAATCCTGCTGCTATTGCCCTTAATTTCAAAAGGCAGAGCTAATAAAAATGAGGTTGTTAAATAAAAGTTAAAAATGGGCAGCTGAGTTTATGGGCTGCATTGGACTATTTGAGAACATTGTATTAAAAGTTCAGAGCAAATGCTTACATACCTTCTATCAAAGGCACTTTAAAAAGTGCCAGAGAAAGTTGGCATGGCTTAACAGCAGAATAATGGGCGTAGTTAAAAGCAAGGATTAGTCCTTAAAAAGCTGAGATTGCATGCAAGTGAGAAGACAAAGATAATAAATACAAGTTGAACCTAAAAATACAATAAAGCCGACCAAAAAAAGATGTTTCTTAAACTTGCCACAGGCTCAAAACAGCTCTTTTTTCAGACTTGTCAGCAGCAAGAAGCCAGCCAGAGATCTGTCTGGCTGGTAGATGATCAGGTTACAAAAGGAGTTTTCAGGGAAGGAAAAGTGATAGGAGAAAAAGCTGTATCAGTGTTGACTGTGGTGGCTGTGTCAGAGCACTGCTTCCTGGGGGACTTACTGAAGAGTGAATCACAATGGGGAGCTTTGAAGACACAGTTCAAATGGCGACTTAGTATCACTCGTTTTTTTGCTAGCAGCAGAGAATATTGTTTCAAAAACTCTGAAGTGGAGTAGTTAGACTGTGAGCTTTGGCTTTTGACTTTGTGCAGGGGAAAAAAAAAAAGCTGGAACTCTGTAGCTGGAAAACAGCAGGTGTTGGAGTAGCATAAGGGGAAAAAAAATCCACGTCAGTACAAGTCTCTGTTGTTCACAGTAAGCCTGATATTTTCTATTGAGTATTAGCTTCTGTTAGGAAATGGGGACAAAAATACATTAGTAGGTACATCTGTGGTTATGATTTAAAAAAGAAAAGCCACTTCTTACCCATTTTATCTTAGAAGAAAGAAAAAGGAAGTCCTGCTTCACAAACATCCTTGAGGGCATCAGCAAATATGTCCAGAAAATCCTACAGGAATAGCCAGCACTGCTAGCTCAGTGCTCAGTAGCAGTCCCAAATGCAAATGTTACTATTCTGCAAGAGAGGCCATTACAGCTGCAGTAACTTCTTTGACAGTATTTTGTGCTGTGGATAAGACAGGAAGCATCTTAACACATCTTAAATTGAACACTGTGTGTGGGTATGGCCCTTCTGTTGCCAAGAAAATTCACTGAAGGGCTTGTGGGAAGAGGAAGGAAGGACAATCAGTGAAAAATGGCAAAGCAGGCTTGATGTTTTGATCTGCAAAAGAGATCTGAGGCAGATAAATGGGTGCAGGCTGAACTGCAGGACAGTGTCTTGATGTTTGTTCTCATGCAGGAGGTAGGAAGCACCACTATGCTGAACTTTTCCTTGCAGCCTGTTAGGTATCACTAGTGCCTATCTGCTGCCGTGTGAATGATCTGTGCCTTTCTGGCTCTACTCTCCTTGCAAACTCTTGTAAGTTAGCATTGCCTTCAGTGAGATGCTGGCACCAAGAAGTAAAGACATATGAGTCTTCTCTGGAATGTAATGGTTTTGTTGTTTCTGGCATGGGAGAATGTCTTTTGCAATAAATGTTTTGTCAGTTTGTGTACCTCCATTTTTCAAAGGTGGGGAAAGCAAACCAAAAAATAGTCTACATGAAAATAAGGAAGAAGTCATTAGCTGTGGAGGGACAGAAGTGCTAAGGTTTCTTTTAGTTACTCATAATACAGTTCAGTGTGTGTGAGATTTCAAAAGGCAGTATTTTCAAAGTTCAATCTGGAAAATTTTCTGTGTTCAACTTCGGTACGTTAATTTTGAATTTAATGCAGTAGCACACAGTTACGTTCATGTCCAATTTTGTTTTTATAAAACAGCATCAGTGACAGCAGCAGCTCCCAAGGTTTATCCCAGCCTTCCACGCAGACCACGCAGTACTTGAGAGCTGACACACCCAACAATGCAACGCCAGTAACCAGTAAGTGTTAATCCAATCACAGGCCTCTGCCACAGACTGCCTTGGATGCAGTGGAATGTTAGTATGGGTTGCACTGATTCTGTATTAAGGAAGGCAGAAAAGCAGGAATAATCTCCTGGCTGTCAGTTTCTCTTCAGAGTTTGCGTGATGTATGGTTTTATCCACCTTTGGCATTCACAGTCAAGATTGAAATCTACATATAGTCTGGGATGCTGGAGTCATCTTATGAGTGTGATGGTGTAACAAGGGTGACATGTTCATGCTTTCTTTTAAATAGCTTGTCTTGATTTTATTTCTTTTTTTTTAAGGAGATGGGAGGCAGTGAAATAAAAAGTGTGAAGTGACAGTGCTTTCTATGCTCTGTAATAGATCAATCTGGGAACTGATACCAGCTACATTCTATGTCAGTTCTGTGATTCCTGAAGGTATTTGTTATCTACAGAGAGTGTTTACTTCTGCAATTACTATTCATCAGCCTTAGTGGAAAGATGTCTCGTACAGCATAACGCTACTGAAGGGACCTTTCCTGCAATCAGGGTTTGAAGATGTGTGGTTCCCTGGCAATTCAGTCTCATTGAAGGCTGGACTGACTGTGATTTGCCTTTTCCCTTGTGCTGGCACTTAGGCAGCTAGACTGCTAACCAAATCAGGGAGCAGAGCCAGCCAAACGCTGATTTTCTTCTGTTGTGGTTTGTTTGTTGGTTGGCTGGGATCTCTGGATTGGTGTGCAGCCTAGTTTTGGTGCTTCAGGTGGGGTATGGATCTACGTGACTGGACACTGAAAGAAAGCAGGACTTAGACCAGACAGAGTTGGTTCAAAGTACTGCTAAAATCCGCTCTGAAAGATCTGAAGTGAGGTAAGGGTGTATGTTATAAAGTGAGGGAAAAATAGGGGGAGCCTGGCAGGGGAATGAACACTCTGTTAATCTCAATTAATTGTTTTTCTAAATTTTCTAAATAGAGTAGGAATTACCAAGCTTTTCAAGAAAGTGTCTTCTTTTGTTATCTGCTGCCAATGATTCTTCATTCTGTAACGCACAAAAGTTTTTTGTATAAATAACCTGAAGAGACTTTCTTTCAGCAATCCAGTAAGTAGGAATATCGACATCTATCCTTTGTACAGTGCAATATTTATTCTTTAGAGCCAGCTAAATAATGATTAATGGCTTTTTTTCTTTTTATTTTTTTTTTTGTTTTTTTTTTTTTAGCAAGCAGTAAGAGCCCAAAGTCTCTTCTGTTTCCTTCTGGCTGCACTTAGTATTGATATTAACCATCCCAATCAATGGTAGAGTACTGTATGAGTATTTTAACTACTATTCAGTGCTAGTGTTTTTCCCAGTTTCCTCCCCAGGTGTGGGAGCAAATGTTTAACAAGAGTTGAACTCCTGCAGCTTTGGTAAAGTCTTGGCTTTCTTCTAAATTGAACTACTATCTCCCTAAACAGAAGAGATTTTTGTCATCTGAGTTCATCTGTTTTGGAAAAAGCTGCCTGGAAACGTTATATGGTAGAAGCATTGAGGCAAATGCATCTATTAAAAACTTATTTTCCACAGAGTTTGGAAGAGACCACAGCATGCAAATAATTCTTAAGCTGGTTTTCCTAATTACTGTTCCGCCTGCCCCTCTTTTCACCCGCTAGCCTTTTTGTGCACCACTTCTCATCCCAAAGCACAGCGTGGTGTTGGTGTGCTGTCAACCTCGGGATTTTAGGTTGGCTCTCTAAGCAATGTCATCTATTAGTGTGATCCCTGGAAACCTGTTAAAGAGCCTCTTGCAAAAGACTTGCCATGAAGGTGACTGCATCCTTAGTGATAATTGAGCTCTTCACCGAGATGAGCGTGGAAGCAGCTGTACCTCAGTGGCACTCACTGTCTTGCTGTGTTCAATATGTGTTGTTTCAGAATGCCTTTTTTGGGGATGAGGGTTGGATACCAGCAGTAACGTGGGGAACAGCGAAACTGAGCGTAAGGAGAAAAAAATTGGATGCAAAAAATAAACAGGAAGAATGCTATTAGGCCTATCACTGCTGTATTAACCTTGTTCTCAGTGACACTTAAAATTTATCATATAAGTGACTCTCAAACTTTCTCTAGTAATTCAAGGTCTTGCTACAAAAACACTCAGGCCTTTTTGAGTATGTTGGTGTATCTAGCTAGATGTGTCTCATGCCCAGAAGAGGGCACTGCTGATTCTGGTTGTGCTCCTGATGCAGTACCGGGTAAGGCGTTTTCTTGACTCCAGCAAGTCTTCAGCAGTTTCTAACCTCAGTCTTTATTTCCCTGCTGAGAGGGAAGTGCAGTGTTACGTTAATCTGCTTCAGTATGCAAGAAGGAGCTTTATTGACTTGGTGTTAATAATGAGTCTCAGTTGTACATCATATAGATTTGTGTGATTGCTACGTTTGGCTTCTCTCGTGCATTTCTTTGTTATTTAATACTATACGTAATCTTCCTAAGTACTGCTTGCATGTCTTTGTACCTGTAGGTGGTGCTGAGGTGAAGCAATGTGCTTGTGGTCTTATAATAAGGGTATTTATATTGGTTTGTTTGGCTCTGCTGGCTCCTCAGGTTATCCTACGTTACGGATAGAGAAGAATGATCTTAAAAGTGTCACTCTAATGGAAGCAAAAGCTAAAGTGAAGGATATAGCCATCTCCAGGGAGAGGATAACTCTAAAAGATGTGCTCCAGGAAGGTATTTACAGCCCTCGGGACGCTTGTTGGTTACAATGTGGTGTTTGTATATATGTATATGTGATTTTCTTTGCAAGATTTTTCTGAAATTAATCACTGGTGATGTTGCTGATCTTTATAACTCTTGTGGAGGTAAAGAATGATGGATGATGTTTGCATTTGGGGTGTGGGGAAGCGACTTCTAAAATGCATTAGAACATGGGAGCGACTAATTATGCAGAGTAAATAATTGTCTGTGTTAATAATCTGGTCATTTAAAAAGAAAAATAAATGAAAGGGTGAGATGGCTAGGGAGTGAGGTAATCAGCTGAGGCTGTAAGTGGTGAAGTAACTCAACTGCAAAGTTATTGCAGGAGAACTTAAGGGGGGAAAAAGCTTCTCTGTCATCTAAATTCAGTCAGTCTCCATTTAATAGGGAAATCTTGTCAAATGCAAAATTAACATTTCTGCTATGGAAAAAATTAGACTACAGTTTCTTTTGTAGCTTAATTTTCATTTCAGAAGTGTTCATTTACAACAATAATTGTTTTTACTTGATATTGAATTTAGAAAATGGACTTAAATATTTAGATTTTTGTCACTAATGGTTAGTACTGCAACTTTAGTCTGCATCCCCATAGCTTGATAAGAAACCAAATTTTCCTAAGCTACACATTGAGGATAGTCGTCTTGTAGAGGCAAAACTGCAAAGTGCTTTACATCCCCATCTGGAAAACAACGTGAGGTTGCCAAACGTTCTGATTTGATGTATGGCTTTAATCTTCAAGCTGATAGCTTTGTTCTCAAGTCCAATGGTTGTGCAAAAATGTACTTACGTGTGGAGGATGTGTTTTGGATCATAGAACTGTAGAATGGATCTGTTTGGAAGGAGCTCAACAACCCACCCAGTTCCAACCCCCCGCCATGGGCAGAGGTGCTGCCCACCAGCTTGTGTTGCCCAGGGCTCCCACCAACCTGGCCTTGAACTTATTCAGAGATGTGGCTGCAATGAGATCTTCCCAGAGCCTTCTCTTCTCCAAGCTGAATGCCCCCAGCTTTCTCAACCTTTCTTCATAGGTGTGGTGCATCCAGCCCTCTGATCATCCTCGTGGCTTTCCTTTGGACCTGCTCCAATGGTCTGCATCCTTTCTTTAGAGGTCATCTAGCTCAACTTTCCTTCAGTGAACAGGGGCACCTACAGCTATACCAGGTAGCTCAGAGCCCCATTCAGCCTGACCTCAAATTCTTAAATGATGGGACATCCACAACCTCCCTAAGCAACCTGCTCCAATGCCTCATCACCCTTATTATAAAAATAATAATAGTAGTAAATTCTTTCTTATGTCCAATCTAAACTCCCCTCTTTTAACCTCAAGTGCTTTTCAGAAGGACTGTGCTCCATCCTTACATCTCCCAACCTGTACTACTAGCAGAAATTGCTACAATGCAGATGCAGATCTTGCGCTTGGATTTGCTGAAACTAATGAGGTTCACCTGGGCCAGCAGCTCAGCCTGCCTAGGTCTCTCTGAATGGCATCTCATCCCTCAGGCACACTGACCACATCACTCTGCTTGGCACCATCCACATACTGCTGAGAGTGCACTTGATCCCACTGTTGATGTCACTGATGAAGATGTTAAAGAGCACCACTCCTAGTGTTGACCCCTGAGGGGCACCTCTTGTCCCTGATCTCCATCCAAACATTGACCACCACTCTCTGGGTGTGATCTTGTAACCAGTCTCTCATACATCAAACAGTGCACCCATCAATCCATATCTTTCCAGTTCAGAGGGAAGGCTGTTATGGGGACTGTGTTAAAGGCCTTATAGAAGCCCAGATGGATGATGTCAGTGGATCTTCACGTGTCCACAGATACAGTTATGCAATCATGAAAAGCAACAAGGTTGGTCAGGTAGGACCTATCCTTGGTGAAGCCATGCTGCTTGTTCCATTTCATCTCCTCTTCCGTATGTCTTAGCATAGCTTCCAGGAGGGTCTGCTTCATGATCTTCTCTGACACTGAGGTGAGACTAATGGGTCTGTAGTTCCCTGAGTCATCCTTTCTACCCTTCTTAAAAAATGGGTGCTATATTGCTTCTTTCCTGTACCTGGGGTTGCCCCAAACCAATTGCAGCACCTTGTGCTTGGCCTTGTTCAACCTCATTAAGTTCTTGCGGGCCAAATTTTCAAGCCTGTCCAGATCCCTTTGGATGGCATCCCATCCTTTGGTTGTATCAACTGCACCACTCTGCTTGGTGTCATCAGCAAACTTGCTGAGAGTGCATTCAGTCCCATTATGCAGGTCATTGATAAAGGTGTTGAAGGCTGTGCTTCTTTATAGTGTCTCTTGCCTGTAGCTGTAATGTTCAGAGCCATCTGATGCCTGCCAAGTGGGATCATAACATCTCACAAAGTTTATATGCAGTCTCATGGTAGATGATAAGGAAAAAACAAATGGCAATCATCCTGTTGAGTACTGAGGAATCAGGTAAGAGTTGAACTTTATGCTGGGATATGTAATGTACAGCTGTTCAGTATGGTTCTTTTTCTTGGAATAACCTTGTTAAAATACACAAGTGGAAAAATTTTGAAGACTGGGGGGAAAAAAAGCCAGAAAAAGTGAAACCAAAATAAATCTTTGAAGAAAGCCTATCACATTTTTATAATGTAATACTGTATTCACAAACTGTACTATGTAGGTACTGCTTTGTTGAATGCTTTACTTCTCTGTGTACATTAAAAAGAAAAAAAGTATAATTGAGCAATGTTTTGCCTGGGGAATTCCTGACTTGACTGTATGCAGAACAGATGGAGCTAGAAGTTTTGGCACAGGCTGTGAACTGCCACAAATAAACCAGCTATCAATGTCAATACTTAAATTAGTTAACCAGATTCTGTTGCTGTCATTGTTTCATTTTTGCTTGTCTTTTTTATGTTTTTCTCTGAAGTTAACTAAAGCTTTCAGTCTTTGCTGTGTAGAGCTCTGAATCCAACTCCTGCTGATGGAGAGGTGGTTATTTGTTGTCGGTACTCTTGATTCACTGGGACATTCAGGGCTTAAGCTTTACTCTCCATTACTCCTAACTTTCTGCTGTGGCAGGCAGTGGGTTTTCAATGGGTGTTTAATTCTGTCACCATTATCAGTGTGTTTTAAACATACAGTGCTTACTAATTTTATGTTCTCTTCATAGGCACATTTGGGCGCATTTTCCATGGAATACTAATAGAGGAAAAAGATCCCAGTAAAGAAAAACAAGTTTTTGTGAAAACTGTTAAAGGTATGCTTACCTGAAGGACTTCGTTTTGTCCAGTTGTTTGGCCTGTTTTGCATGCTGAGTGTATCAAATCTATCTTTAAAAACAGTTAAGCAAAAGCCTCATAGAACATAGTAAAACTTAAAAATTGCAAACAATTTGGGTGCTGCTGTCAGCCAGCAAACAGTAATGTTGTATGGAAGAAGAAGGTACTTGTTCACAAGTGCCTGCAGTTACTGCATTGTCAGACACTTCAAAAAATCTCATTTTCTTTTTCCTCTTGGCATGGAACACATACAGCCTTCCCCCTGTCTGAAATACTGAAAAGGCACAGCTCACTGGTTTCTGTCACTTACTTTAAGTTATGACCATAGCTTTTGGTTTTTCTCAGCCAATAGTGTATATATGTGTATATACACATGTAAGTATATATCATTTATATACATATGAGTTCAGCTTGGAAGCTGCTTGGAAGAATATTAACACTTGTTTAAAGGGGAGGAATTTAAGATCAACCTGTTTTGGAATAAAAGTAGCTAAAAAGCATCCCTATTTTGAGCATGTCTTATGGCAGTCTGAGATGGATGTTGTTGCATTCTTTAACTGTGTGTAATTCTTGATGTAGGCCTAGCCAGGGTGGTGTGCTTTGCCAGTGAAGATAGGCCAGTGCCAGGTATTGTACCTGCTGCTCCAAGATATATCAGGCCTTTTTATTTTTTTTCAGGGTGCCAGCTACTCTCATAATAACAAGGTGCTGCTTTTTATTTCTTTTTTGAGTGCTTCTGTGATGGTACGCTTCCATGCTGTAGCATTTCTCTTCCCTGTTGAATCCAAAGAGAGCTTCTGTAAAAGTGGGTTTGTCACCCTTTGGGAGGATCGTGGAACTTTCTGCTTGGCAGGGTGGTGGTATCTGGAACTCTGAATACTGAAGTTGTCTTTGGCTTTGTTTCTGACACAGCAAAAAATAATGTTCACTTTGTAGAATGCTAGTGTCTTGTAGGGAGGTTTTTGGGTTTTTTTTAGTAGCAAGAAGTAATCAAGCATCCTCAATTAAGGACAGTTCTGCTTCTTTCCAGTATCTTGGCAAGTTTTCCTAATTTTGGTTCTTCTCTTTCCTTCCCTGCCAGACAGTTTGGGGTTTCATTTTCTCGATTTCAAGTAGCTGGTGAAAGTTTTATCCCATGTTAGGTGAGCTTGCTGCTCCTCTGTGTTCCACAAAGCTCTCAAAGCTGCTGCTTCATCCACCACTGTTACCTTAACTTGTGATCCCCTTTGCTGTGTTGTTTGGTTCTCTTCACTGATGCACAGTCAACAGACACTCCTGTAACATCTAAAATTGTTGTGAACGTGGACACTTTGACTGTATGCTTACTTGATAGCATGGAAATAAGACAGCATCTGCAGAAACATGTCTAAGTTGAGCTGCTTCCCAGCACTGCTTTTCTGAGCAGCATGAGCCTTCCAGTCTGCTCTTAAAGAAACATTTCTCCCTTGATATTGCTTAGATACAGTCTGTCTTTGATACAGTCCATGTCCTTTCTCCTAATGTTTTGCTTTGCAGTGAAAGGTTTGCTAGCTGCAGCTCCGTACTGCACAATAGTCTTAACAGAGCAATGGTATTTGCATAATTGTTGTTACTAGAGAATTTCTTAGCTTTAAAAAGTGTAAACTCATTGTCTGCATAGATAATAGATTCTGTTGATGTTTGTCTGTGAAATAATACGGGCTTGGGCGTTGCTAGGAGAATAGCTAATAAACATCCCCTCTTCTCCTTACTGCAGTGTATTTGTAGAGCCAATATTAAGCAGTTTCCTCTTTGTACCTTGGCTGTGATGGCTGTGTGTGCAGCTGGGTCATGTACTAAGTTAGGAATTTGATCTGCTTGGAAAAAAAGAGTGCGAAAATGCTCTTAACCTGAATTTTCCTTGATCTATTTTGTGCTGTGACCACACACACTGTCCTGTTTGGTACAAACACAGAGTAGGGTCGAACTGCAGAAGAGAAAATGAGTGTAAGAACTATAATGCTGACTTAAGTATCTCTGTTGCTGGAGGAAAAAAAAAGGAGCCTGAGGGTCATGGAAAAGAAACAAGGGAAAAAAGTCTTTGTAGCTAAGTTACCCCAGAAAAGCAAATGCCGTGTCCTAATTTTTTTTTCTGCACAGTGTGCTCTGATGTTGGTGCAATGATACTCTCAATTACAAAACAAAAAAAAGTGAAGGCATTCAGACTTTCTGAAAAATGGGAACTGAAACTCTTTCAACAGGTGTTGTGGGGAAGAAAGAGTAAATAATCCAGTAACCTTCCTGAGAGAAAAGACTTCTTTCTTATCAGGATCAGAGCTTAAGACGTGGCACTGATACCTTGTTGTTAGGGTAGCTGGGATAGCTAGGGTTGCTGCAGCTTTAAATCTAGAATTGTTAATAGAAGAAGCCCTTTGGAAGAATAGTATCTGGATAGGTCAAATGGAATCAATATGTTTCTTTCCAAACTAGAGCTTCTCTCATTTGTTTTCTCTGAGAACAAGCTTCCAGTAATAAAGTAGGAAAGATTTCATTAATGGGGCTAGACTGCTGTCTATGATATTCTTACAGTATTCACCATGAGAAACAACTTCCTTCTAAGACTAATGGAATTTTGCCTTCTCATTCTTATATTGATGCTGCCAGCAAGAAAAGGCTTAAAAATTGCCTTCCTGATACATCGAATGTCTGTACAGAAGTGTTGGAAACAATGAGACTGTCTAATTTACAGGAAAACCTCTACTTTATTCAAGCTTTGGCTAGATGCATTCGTAGTTGTTGTAGTTGTCAACTGTGTCACTGGATGTATCCTGTCAGCCCCATATGGACACCAGTGTACTGGCACAAGTTGCTTTGAGACCAGGTGTTTCCAATGGAAGCCATGTTAAACACAGCAACTTTGCACAGTGCAAAGTGAGAAACTAGTGGATAAGTGATTATCCTCTGGATATGTCCTAAAATGTCCTGCAAAAAGTGTGCTGGTGCTTGGAAGGCCTCTTTGAGCCGTGGGCAGCTCATGTGTTGGCTTCTAGAAGACCTCTACTGTTCTAAGGAAATCATTAAGTTGGTGTTAGAACTATTGCTTCTGCTTCCTTTAGAGAGACATCACAGAACTTATTGGTGAGACGGAACTCTTCAGTGTCCTGGGACTTCTAGCTGAGCAATTAATGAAGTCACCAAAGTGCTTTTTGACCAATTCAGTGACTTTTTATTGTATATGTGGCTTGTGAGGTGGTAGCACTGCAATTTGGAAACGCTTTTTTCTGTTGTATCTCTTGTAAGTTTACAGTGCGAAGGTCAAGTTAATCTCCAGTGCTACAAGTTCACTCCAGCTCCCTTAGAAAATGTTTTTCCTCTCATCTAACTGTAGTGTGTTCCAAAGAAGAGTTGTAACATGCCCCAGATAGCGACAAACCTTCTACCTGCATGTTCATGAAATACAATAATTTGTCTTTTTTTCTGATGGTATATCATCTATCATTTGAGAGCATGTCTGGATGCATGAATCTTTCCTTATGCAGAGTGCTCTGTGCCAACAAGAAAAAAGCTGAAAAGGCACAACAAAAAAAAAGAGGTATCGGTTGGCAAAACTAGAAGTGACTTTCTGGAAGCTTTAATAACTTTAGGGGTATGAAGGCTGCATGCCCAGGGAAAAAGATGTCTTTTTTTATACCTTCTCTAGATCCTTCACTTAGGTTGTGCAGTTTTCTAGTTACAGTTCTAAGTTTCACTGTGTTAATTTCCTAGTCGTCATTATGGAAGCTTCAGCTTTTTGCACATTCAGACTTATTTTTGGATAATTTGCTTCCCTTTTTTTTGTTCTTCTATAATTCACTTTCATGAAGATTAAGGATGTACGTCATTATCAGTAAGAACAATGATGTATGTACTATTTTGGGGGTGTCAGAACCCATGGATCAACATGACTTGAATAGGCTCTTTGTGAGGAACGTGAGAGACATCACTGCCACCTGACTTCTCACTGTGTTTCTTGCCCTGCAGTATAATTGTTTGATGTAGTAATGCTTCAGTTTCTTTTCTGATGGATGTTTTCCAACCACTCTAAACTTTAGGAAGTGCCTTGGGTGGGCTGTTTATCAGAGCTGGAATTACGTTTCTTGCCTGTAATTGTCAGGTCTCTCCTGCCTTTACAGTGGTGTGAAATAGACTTTTTTGGGAATCTTTAGAGCTTTGTACCTCAGAAAAGAAGGAACACTGTTACGTATTTTGACTTAAGGAATACATTGTTTAATGATGCTTTTCCTGCAAAGGAGAAAAATCTTTGGAGAACAAATGGAATTGTATTATTCCAGGAATACACGAGGTGAATTTGAGCTATACAGAACCTGACTCATATTCTGGCCAAGGTACATTTTTAATAAAAACAACCAATCTTGCTGTTTGAGATAACCTGACTACTTCTATTTCATTTTCTAACCACTTAACATTTTTCTTCTGTACAAGAAAGGGATTTTTGAAAACAATCCACCCATGAAAAGCCCTGGAAACAAAGACACAGTGTAGGTGAAGATTAACTCTTAGGACTCCTCTTTTTACTAACTGTAACAAAGCTTTTAGTTTTGTTCACGTCCTCATAGGTTGCTAAAGGACTCTTTTTCAGCAGTATTGACTAATTACAACGTTACACCGTTGGTTGGCTTTTATTTTTGTATCTTGTCAGTCCAACTCAGAGTGGCTGCTTGAAGAACACCCCATGTGCTGAGCACAGATCATGGTGGAAGCTTTGGGGGAGCTTAGTGAAGTCACCTGGCACATCTCAGGGCCACAGCTGGCTGCAGAGCATTTACACTGCACAGGACTTCTCTATATGAGTTAAAACAATGTAAATGCAATCTTGTGTTGTGTTGTAGGCATGAGGAAACCCACTAGATGTTAAGCTGTATGTTCAAGTCATTCTGACTGAACTGTCCATAGCTTATAGATCTCCTTCTGCTCTTATTCACTTGTTGTCTGTTTTGGCCTACTTGTGAACTGGGTCTTTGGGACTTCTTCATTACATTTAGGAGACTGAAAAACTTCCTGAGAACTTTATTTAGATTGTGCAAAGTGGGAAAATGAAAGGTATAGTTGGATGAGATGTATGTTTAATAAGCTTTGCTCTCCTTTACACTGAATTAAAATCACTACTCATATTTCAGTTTTGTTACCAGCTGCCCTTAGCAGCTGATTGACACTGAAACATTAAATCTTCCTTCTCCTGTTCTGTTTCACATTTATTTGAAGTTGAGTAGATCACTGAGCAAAGAGCTGCTGATTTCTTGCTGTTTGTTGCTGCAAGTCTAGGTCCCTCTCTTGTTACATAGGAAAAAACTATCATCCCTAAATGGTGCTTCTCTGCTCTTTTATGTGGCTTAAAACATCTGTTATGATGTTGCTGTGTTCATCAGAAGCCTAGATTTCCTGGCTGCAGTGATTTGTGCAGCTACTTGTTGTAGCAGTGCTGACAGAAACTGCCCATAGCAGGCTGTAGAAATGCTCTGGAATAACTTGTTTGAATTTTGAAACCCTTGGCTGTGTTGCCTTTACAATTCTGCTTTACTTTCTTGCTCTTTAAAGTAATCTATTTTAATGACCAAGCTACGATTTAAAGCCTGAAGTCATAATACAGTGTTTGCTAATTTGTGATTCTGGAAGATCTGACCTATAATGTTGTTCTTTAAGTCATCCAGCTGATCAGATAACCATTGAAGTACTCAAGTAATTGCTGTTTTTTCATCTCTGGTAGGTAATTTGAGGTGTGGAACGACTCTTTCCTGATGTACTACCACCCAGTGAATGTAGGGTACGATGCTCAGCAATTGATAGAGCTCCTGCTCTCATAATGAGCAAGTTAGTGCAATTCAGTGTCATCTCAGAACTCTTGAACATGTCAGGTGTTCTGTGAGCATCTTGATGATTCACGTGACTGAAGAGTGCTGGTTAATGAGGAATTGAAACACAGTTTTGTAGATGAACTTCTGTAAACAGGTCAAAATCCAATAGCTGCTCTCTGGCTTTGAACCAGGAAGGGCCTCAGCAGATCCAACTAACACTTGCCAGAGATCAGCCTCATAGATAACACTGGTTGTGCTAAGAGCCCCATTGTGCCTGGTATCTACAAATAACATAATGCAATGAGATAAACT
The DNA here is from genome assembly GCF_019232065.1 of Centrocercus urophasianus. NCBI lineage: Eukaryota > Metazoa > Chordata > Aves > Galliformes > Phasianidae > Centrocercus > Centrocercus urophasianus. Next base: position 19,319,907 of record NW_024884744.1, on the reverse strand, counting down.
TGCAGCCGTATCAAAGCTTCCAGAAATCCAAGTCTGTTCTTGCTCTGTGCCCCAAGGTGGACTGTCAGAGTCATTGCCTTGTAACAGTGTGGGTAAAAGCATCTTCCTACATCTGTTTTGAAGTTTGCGGTCTTGTTATTAAGCACCTTCCAAAAATTGAGCTCTTTTGGTTCTAATTGAAGTTCTGAATCGCCCCTGGCTCTTAAATCTTTGCCCTAATTCATGTTATCTCACAGTTCTTCAATTACTCAGCTATTGGTGCGTAACAGCTTGGAGGAAAATAGATGATTTGTCAGGGTTGAGCAGGAGCAACCTGACTAAAGCTCAGCTTACGTTCATCAGGCTGCAGCTGCATGAATTGCTGAGTACTGAGGTATTCCTAATCCCAAGTAGCAGCAATATCTCAAAGGGTAGTTTAGCTTTTTTAAGGCTTTGAAGAAGCTGTGCAACAAGCCTTGTTGTTTTACACTGTACAGCTTAAACCCAGTGCTGTTTGCTGATGGTGAATTTAGTACGTGGGAAACCATGGCCTCTTGTTGCAGCTTTGGGTTACTGCTCTAATTTAGGAGGTTTCTGGACCAGTGGGAAGTTTCCCTTTCTTTTCTCCAGCTCTTCTCCTGTTTGATTCTGTGTGTGACTATGTTTAGATCAAGTAACCTTTGCAGATCCCATGTGGAAAGAAAACAAGCTGCAAAAGCCTGAGGGCATTCTCGTGCTTTCTGTGAGATCATTCCACAGGTCTTGTTTTGTGTGGCTACACAAACAGTAAAATACTAAAATGTGCATGCTTACATGTAATGCTTATATATTTGAGAGATGCTTTCAGTAGAGTCTGGCCTAGGCAAGAAAAGGAGACCTGTGGAATTTGCCTTAGCAAGTCCTTCTTGCACCTCACCTAGCTGGAATTGCTTGGTCAGGGCTGTCACTGGTGCTGCCCTGGCACTGCGTGTTTCCCATATCAGAGCCAGAAGTTATGTGGGTTGTCTGAATTGTTTGTGTGGCTTTTTGGTGTGGGATGGTCAAACTCCCCGGACAATCAGTTCCTCCACAGCTGAATGTTTTATTAGCATGTTCACCTTCGTCATTTGAAGGCCTGTCTGCTGGATGTTCAGAAGGGATGTAATCTAATAAATGAGTTTAAATGCACTTTGTGTTGTGTAACCAAAGAAAATGGCTGTAAAACTGATTTTCATTTCTATAGGGACTGTTGGAATAGCATTACTTCAATTTTTTTTTCTATTTTTGACCCCTTTTGACTGGAACCACTTAAAGAAATGTTCAAAGTGATGATTTATGTTCTGTTTTGAATTATAGCTAATGAAGCCACAATAATAATACTGTGTGGTTCTCCTATATTGGCATAGATCTAAGTTAGAGAAGGATTAGTGTTCTACTGCTATTGTTTGTTCTTTGTGTGTTGGTTTGGTTGGTGTTGTGGAAGTTTTTTTCCATACAGAAAACAAGGAAATAGTATTGATAAGAAAACACAATGCTGATTCTGGGACTGTTCCATGAGATAAGATTTAGATTTCCATATGTACTTGAACTGGAGTCAGTCATCCTTTGGGTGCTCAGCAGCTCCAGCGTAGTTCCTCTGAGCTGAAAAATACCAATGAAGCCTAGCAATGACCTGCTGAAAAACACCCTGGTGATGGAAAGGGAAAGGCATCAGCAGGACAGCATTGCCTGTAACAGCATTACTGTGAAGAGGTGTGTTGTCCAAACCAGATTAACTTGTTCTGTAGATTTTTTTCCAAGCCAGTTTTAAGTAATCTCCAATTTAGCTCTTCAAATTATTACATGGTGGATCTTGCAATTAAAAGCAAACCAGTTAAGCCAGCACAGAGCATAACAAGCATGTTCATCAACCTAACCTCGCACCTATTAATCTCTTTCAGCCCTTCACTATACGTGGATGAAGAGGCTATGCTCTTTTTGAGTGAGTGGTTCATGCATTTAAAATGGAAGCTTTATGCAAGTAGTCTGTTGGCAGTTCCTCCAGGTTCTTATAATGTGCTTTTGTGCCTTTATTTTTTAGTTTCTGCCCTTTATCATGCCTGGATGGTTCAGCCATTCAAGGCTATATAAATTCATTTTCATGTTCATTTCTTGCTTCTTTTCAATTGTTTACAACCCTCAGAAGTCTGTCTCCTTCATGTGAAATTTGTCACATATAAAACCCTGATTTCAGTTGAGCTCTGTTGCTGCACAGTAGGTAGGAGCTTCTCTTTGTCATGCAGTTGATGGGTTTCAGCTGAGAGATATTGAAGGAATGCTCGTGTGAGGCTTCCTTTCTCACAAGAACCTATTAATTCCCTACCCCTCATACATATTTATGATCGAATAGAAGGAAATCACTATTTTTGTGCATCTCGTACTACATCAAAGCCATAATTGTTGTTGATGTAATGACACTTATAGCCTTATGTTTCAGAAATTTGTGGTCTTGGTCCTTGGAGGCTGATGCTTCTTAGGGGTTTCAAAGCATAGCTAGAGTTCAGTGGTTCTGCCCAAGATCTGTATCTGAACTTGTAATGTCAGTTTCCCAATCTCCTCCTTTTTGAGCATCTGGATGCTTCTAGGAAGGCATGCCTTCTTTTTATTTCCTCCCAACCTAACACAGTGGAAGAGCCTCTGTAGTAGTTCGTCTCAAGATACCTTTTCTCTCCCTGGCTTAGGCAACGTATCTCAATCCTGTTGATATTTTGCAACTCACATGTTACGTGATTTCTCTTCTGGTGAACCAACACTTCTTAGGTTCATCAAAAGGGCTTGTTGTGCCCAAAGCTGCCTGCACTTCCAGCAGATCTAGGAAGTTGTTGGGTTTTCTAATTACAGTTAGAGCCCATCTAGTAGGTTGCCATCCTCTTGACAGGGAGGCCACACACTCCCTTTAGACCTTGTGCTTTCTTTCCCTGCCTTGTGCTCATTTACGCTGCCTGCTTGCACCACTCATTGTCATTCGGACAAGAGTCATGTTGTTCTGTGCAGGGTTACAGTTCAATTAGGAAAGGGTCCAGCGAGGCATTATAGCTGCTATGAGGAAGAAAGCAAGACCATAAAGAGTAGATGAGTCCTCTCGTCCTCTCTACTCTCTTTCTCAGGGCAGTAGGATGTTGGTTTGACTCATCTGAGATATGTAAATTCATCCTAATGTGGCAGAGAGAGCTGATTGGCTTTCACTGGGCGAAAGCTTTGGCTTTCCTGTGCTAGCTTGCTGCCTAGGCACACAAATGCTAGTTGAAACATGAAGGAAGGACTGAGGATGCGCCCAGATATAGGGGAGGTGGGTTTGCAAGAGCCCTCAATTGCATTACTTTATGCTTCCCTGTTGCTCCTTGCCAGCAAAAAAAGAGAAATAGACCCTAGAATGTTTGTGGGGAAAGGGAGTGCAGACAGTGCTGCTGTCTAGTTGATGTTCTGGTTGTTGGAGTTATCAGAGATGCTTTGGTTCCAACTGGCAGCAGTGATTTTTTTTTTTCCTTTGGAAAGGTCAAGAAGAGAACTGCAAACGTTTCTAGGGTTCCAAGAGTCAAGTGTTTCAAGTAGAGAGCATTGAGAGAGTGACTCTAGAAATGAATGGTCTCCATCGATGTGAAAGTAAACTGCAGAAGCCCATATTGTGATTCAGTAGCAAATCAGTGTCTTGTGTGCTTTTGTGAAGCACCTGGTGGGTTCCCCCCTTTCAGCAGTACAGGCCCTGGGTGCAGGATTTCATCTATCCTGCCAATGCATGCGGTTCATGCATGCCCAAAAGCTGTCAGGAAGCAGCAAGAGTACATTCTGTCAGCACCTGGAGTGTTTTTTTTCCTTTTCAGCTTCACCCCATTTGTTTAAGCAGAAATATGCCCTAGAACTTGGCTGGCTTGTGTGGGTTTTTAAACTGCACTAAAAAAAAAGTAAACAAAATCTGTTTGTGCACAAATGACCTTAGCTGACTTATAAATCTGGACTGAATTTCAGATAATAGATTGGTTTGTTTCCAAAATTATATCTGTGGTTCTTTTTTTTTTTTTTTTTTTTTTTTTTCATTAGATCAAGCCTCAGAGGTGCAGGTGACAATGATGCTGACAGAAAGTTGCAAACTCAGAGGACTTCATCACAGGTAAGCTAGGCTGTGTTTGGAAGCACCTGTGTGAGCTGACAATACTTGTGTCTTGGTTTTGGTGTGCCAGACTGAGCAGTGACATTCCTTTCATTTTCAGTTACTGCAGAAGCAAAGTGGCTTACGCTGCTCTTTTTGCACAGGCTGGTTGTTAAATGTGATGTTTCTGTGATAATGAGGAGAGTAAGGATATACACAGGTTGATTTTGCTAATTTACCAGTCTGTCTTGTATTTCTTGCATTTTATACATGATGCAGTAGGCTGAAATTGTTCTTGAAAAGCTTCATTGCCAGCAAGGATGCAGGAAAGAAGAAACCAACACTCACCATCAGGTCCCATGGCTAGTAATAGTTTGTCCTTTTCACTGATCATGTGAAGGAAGTGGAAAAGTAGTTAAAAGGGAACTGTTAATGCCACACTGGATTACGAAGCTGCCTTTCTGAGAATTATTATAGTTAAGACCTTGCCTAAAAGACAGAATTGTATCAAAAGGAATAGCAGTGTTTTGAGGAAACGTATTTTAAAATGAAAACAAGGTGAAATAACTCCTCTCCCACCATTCAAAATTGAGTGTTATCCTTTTACAACTCTGCAAATGTCCCACCTTGATAAACATCATGCAGAAGAAAAGCTGTTAACACCTCTTACTGAAGATGGAGTTAAATGTGTATAGAGTTCATGGATGTAATGCCTGACTGTCAGAGTTATGAAAATGTGAATTTTCCAAGTTCCAAACAACAACAAACCTCACTGGGAACTTCCTACTATGTTTTCACTAGAAAATATAGTGTCTTAAAAATGTTTCATGGAAATTTTAAACCATATAAAGTTTGTTTCAAGTTTCTGTGTTTTTTCTTATGTTGAACACCTCAGAAAGGTGTTTATAAACAATGCAGGAGGAAGGTTATGCAATCTGGAAGGAGAAGAGAAACAGCCCTGATAGAACTCCTAAATTATTTCTGCATTGATGGTACACCCCTAAATCTCCTGCCACTGCCCCCACAATAACATCTTCTGCTTTTTGTCCTTTTAAATCCTCCCCAGTGTCTTCAGTTACTTGGAGGCTTTGTGCTCTGCCATCTGTAACACAAAGCTAATGGTTTTACTTGATGTTGAATTACTTTCAGTTAGTATATTTAGGTGTTGAGAAGATTTAGGTCAAGTTACAGCTTGGTAAAACAAGAGATTTCTGTCCCTGTATTCCAGGAATCTGCTGCCTATCACTCATGTCTGTATAGAAGAAGGAGAGAAGCCAATGGTGCTGCTGCCATACATGAACTGGGGGAACCTTAAACTATTCTTGCGACAGTGCAAGCTGGTAGAGGCCAACAATCCTCAGGTAAGCTCTGAAATCTGCCACTTCCTGCCCATTCAGCTTTTACTCAGAAATCCTGGTTTGTTGTCTGTATATGTACCTTAAAAGGAGTAGCTGCAGTATTCATCCTGTCCTGTGACAATGAAAGAACTGACAAGCAGGTCCTTAGCATGTAGTAATTTTGATTCATACAAGGAAAACGTTCTTGGCTGCCTTTATCATAGCTATTGAGAGACTGTACAGCTGAGTTAAAGTCTTGGTCAGGGTAGCAGCTGGTATATCAACACATCTAACAAAGTAGAGGAAATGATAAATGATAGTGGGTTCAAGTTGCAATACACAGGAGAAAGTTGTGTACATAAAAAAGTATCAGATTAAATGAAATGTTTTTTGCAGAATAGCTGATGCCTAAATGCATGGTCGTTCATTGTTTCATAATAAGCATAAAGCAGTTCTGTTAAATGTGGGACGTGCCGCTGTGGGTTTGCTTTACAGTAAAACAATTGTACTTATTTACCTTGATAATAGTTTGTGAGGATTGGTTTGTTTTCCTGCTGTTGGTGCTCTTCAGCATTTATAACTCCTTACTATGTTTTCCATAGAACTTACTGTGTGTGTTTCACAAGCAGCGAAAAGGAAAAAAATTCTTAGATGAGCATAAAGTTTTAAAAGCGTCCTTACAGCCAAAATGGAGTTGGTGTTGACGAATAAGAGAAAGTTGGACAAATGTTCAGCCATGAATTTGTCTGTATTTTAAGACTATCCCTCCTGCTGGGGTTGCCTTATCTTTCCTTCTCTTCAACTTCACTTTGGTTTGCCTCTTCGAATTAAATCCAAAATGAATTCTGATTTGCTGAGGGCAGCATTTGCCCCTGTTATGTGCCAAATTGGAAACTCTCAGACAAGATCAATAAATTGTGATAAGCTGCTAGGATCTTCCAACACTGACTTACCTGCTTTGCTACTTAATCTGGGTTATAAATCTCTATTCAGCACAGCAATGTCCCTTTCCAAGAATTCAGAAATGGCATTTGTAATCTGCATTACATCAAATAGGAGTTGCCTCTCAGTGGTATCGCCTTGCTTCCTACTGTACCAAAAACTGGAATGTTAGGTGTTGTACTTATTTGAAAATGAGCATCTGTGGAAGTAACAAAAACAAACTTTTGAGTTCTCCGAAATAATGTATTCTTCTAGTTCTTATTAAGAAGCTGTTAACAGTAATGTACTGGCTTCTTACTTTAGCTTAGTATTTGCTTTATTTTAACCCCTTGCAACTGCTGTATCTACCTACACACTGAAGCTTCAGAAATACTGTAGAAATGAAAGAGAGAAACCAAGATATAGATGTAATTTAAGAGTTTTATGTAACTGTGACACTGGTTTCCAAACAAAAGGAAGGGAAAGTGTGGTGAGCAGGTACAAGTGACATTTTCTGCCTGTATTCATTGCTAATCCAAGGAAAAGCTATGCAGCAGTGAGGTAAATTGCAAATTGGGAATGCTTGCCCCTGACATGTCAACTGGGGGGAAAAAAAAGCTAAAAAGTTAAAGAATCTTCATAAGTTTTCAGCAGATGGTAGTGTCTGTTCAGCAGATGGTAGTGTGTAATCAGCTCTAGAAAACCATCGGCTGCTAAAGGTTAAGGAGAGGGAAGGGCCCTTAGACTACAAATTAAAAGTTAGCCTGTTGTGTATTGATTGTTGTTCTGTGCTCCTGCAGGCAATTTCCCAGCAGGATCTTGTACATATGGCTATCCAGATTGCCTGTGGAATGAGTTACTTGGCCAGACGGGAGGTCATTCACAAAGACCTGGCTGCTAGAAACTGTGTGTAAGTACCAAACAAGACAGAGTCATTGTGCAAACAGTGTTATGTCAATAACTAGGGCTAAGATGGATTTCCTTTAACCAACCTGATCTCTGCTTCAAAACATACCACTTTTTTTTCCCCCCTGTTTTGTGCAAGTAGTTCTGTTGGTGTAACTTTCTTCTTGGTATAGGGTAGAACAGAATGCTTGGTTTTTAAGAGTGCAGAACATCCTATTCTGGAAGATTTGTGTTAGATTTTGATTTTCCTTACTTTTTGCAAATGCTCACCTAGCCTAAATGACTTCCTTTAAGCTTTGATAGTAACCTGGAGCTTCTTTGGCAGTTTGCTAATAGACAGATTTTGCACCAGATGTTGTTGGACAGAGAAAGCAGAAGCTTCTACCCCTGTAGCCATCCCTTGTGCTTCTGAACTGATGCCACTTAGCAAAATCCTTTGTGGCTCTTGTAGTATGTGAGGATGCTCAGTTTGATAGAGTTTCTTAAAGGTTCTTTTCATCTGTTCTTACTACTTTTTCTCTCTGGTGAATGTATTAAAGAAGTGATAGCCCAGAAGGCAATCATCACAAGTAGTGCTCCAGGGAAGCTGCTCTGTGACAGCCTCTCATTTCAGTGCAGCAAATTATTTTACTTGTGTCCTTCCTGTGCAAGGTTGAGCATTCTGACAACTTTACTACCTGCCCTTGTAGGGCAAAGTTCAGCTTTGTTTTAGTTGCCATATGCATGATCCTGAGTGATGTCAATATAACTCAACTCACAGTACATCTGGCACTCCTTCTCCATGGCAAATGCAGGCAGGAGCTGAGCTACTGACCTCTTGTTCAGTACAAGAACATTTGAACTAGCTTTGGCTTCTTACGTAGAAAAAAAAAATGAGATTGCCAGTAGCCAGGATTCCATGAAGGGCTTTGGTCATCTGCCACTCCTTTCTTTCCAAGGTTTATTCCTGAGAGTATCTCCATGTGGGGAAAAGCTGGGAGGAGTTGGTATGAAGTGTATCAGATCTGTGTGTCTGTGCTAATATCGGGAAGGGAGCCAAGACTGCAGTGCTCTTGGCAGGTTTGTGAAGGGGTGAAATACTTTCCTTCTCAAGTGTCTTGGGCCCAATTAGAATGGCCGTGCAGATTACACAAGTCAGAGCTCGGGAGTCACTGGAAAGGTATCCTCTGTACTTGTTTATAGGCAGATCTTCTAGGAATCTCTCTGAACTTCATCTGCACACTTAGGAGTGATTACATACGGAAATTTCCTGGTCTGTAAATCTTGAGGCCAACGAACAGACCTGAAAATGTGTAAATATGGGATAAATAAGAAGGTACCTGGGACACTGAAGCAGCAAAGACACAAAATGAGCATTTATTTTTATTTTTTTTCTTATGAAAATAATATTAGACCAAAATGGAAGGACAGCAAACGCTAGGTTAAAAATAAAAAACCTGCAATATTCATGTTGTTGTCACAAGATGTCAGAATGAATGTCTTGCCTATATTCTGAAGTCAAGTGTTTGAGAACATTGAGCTTTGACTTCTTTTTTTAAAAGCTTAATTCACACTCCCTGAGGGGCAGAAAGGTAGTAGGCAACTTTATGCCATTAAGAATCTGCTAAAGGCTCCTCCGTGCTAATTAAGGCATCTCTTGTTGATTACAAACAAGTCTTAGTCAGTGTTCAGCTTCTGACAACAGTCATATCTTTTGCTGAGGCAGTGTTTGTGGGAATAAATATTTTATTAGAGCAAATAATCACTTGATTAGGGGCAAGACTTTAGGCCGCAGATGATTGTGGTTGCTTTAACAAGATACTGCTAGATCTTGTTTAGCCTGAGTCTTTAGTTCTTCATTGGTACAGAGGTATCATAGCTAAAATAACTTAATTCTATTGTGGATCTCCAAGGGAGCAATAATAATTAAGGGAGCTGTTTGTTTGCTTTAGCTGTACTTTTCTGCATTTGTAAATGTTTGCTTTTATTTAATCTAAGACTTGTAGTGCTTACATGCTGGCACAGAATAAACACTTCCTTAAGTAGTATTTGATAACCACAAAGTAAGTGTGTCTGAGTCTAGAGCAGTGCTAACCCTGAAATGTTACGAGTGCAATCAGTATTCCTCGGTGGAATTAAGGTAGAGCATAAGTGTGGGCTGTGAAACTGTAGTGCCAAGTTTGCTTAAATACTTCTGTTCTTTTAAATTAGCATTGATGATGCACTTCAGGTGAAGATCACGGACAACGCGCTATCTCGAGATTTATTTCCTATGGACTACCATTGCCTGGGAGATAATGAGAACAGACCTGTTCGATGGATGGCTCTGGAAAGCCTGGTTAACAATGAATTTTCCAGTGCTAGTGATGTGGTAAGTTTGGTTAGTTGGTTTTGTTCTTTTTTTCTTGGGGGGGAGAAAAAAAAAAAAAAAAATGTGTAAATTAAGTGTGTGCATTTATTTTGACAGTTTTTCCCTGTAAAACTTTTTTCAGCAGTTGGAGGATGAGAAAAGATAGCAGTGATTTATCCAGAACAGCAGCTCTGCTCCTGTTTCCTCCATTTCCTGTGCAGGATAGATCATTTAAAGGCCGAGCAGATGCTTCTTGCATGGCACCATTGTCTGTTGCACCCTGTCCTATTTGGAAGTATCAACAGAAGAGAGAATTAAATTCAATGAGAAACCTGTATTGGTTGATGTCTGCTGTGGTTCACAAAAGATTGATGGGAGCTGTTTCTTGAAAGCTTTCAACTCTGGGAGAGATTGGCTTTGAAATTCTGATCACCAAATGAAATTGTCAGCGTTTTCTCTTGTACTGGGAAGCGCCAAGGTGAACAAAGAACTTGGCAGGCAGGGAAAAGATGGGGAAAATAACTTCCCTTGAGCCACTGGCTACTCTCACGATAGAAATGTAGAATGCAGTTGTCTTTTTGCTTCAGGAACACACTGCTGATACATTCAACTTATCTACTTAGACCACCTGGTCCTCTTCTACAAAGCTACTTTCCATGTAGTCAGCCTCAGCCTGTCCTGGTGCGTGTGTTTTTCCATCTCAGAAGTTGGATTTTGCATTTGCTTTTCTTGAACTTTGTGATTCGGTCAATTTCTCCAGTTCCTTGAGGTTCCTTTGCAGAAGGTTTGACCTCCAGCCTCCCAGCGACTCTGCCCAGTTTGATATCATCTACAAACATCCTGAGGGTACAACTTGTTAATGGAGATGAAACCAAATTGATTCCTGAGCAGTGATGCTTATAACCAGCTGCTAGTTAGACTAGTACTGCTAATCACAGCAAAATGTGTCCAGAAGTCCAGTTGCATTTATGAGAACATCTCCTTAATTAATCTTTAAGATGCTATGGAAGATGGTTTCAGAGGCCTTGCTGAAGGTGAGCCTGCATCTGACTCCCTCTGTTCACTGTGCTCTTAGCTGAGTAGCAGTCAGCTTAACCTTGCAGTTTACCCTTGGTAAATCCACGCTGACTGTTCCCAGTCACTTTCAAGCTTCATGTGCAGTGGTGTCCTGCATGTTGTGCTCTCTGCCCGTCACAGGTGCAGATGTTTGACAGCTTGGCCTGTAGTTCCCTGTGCCTTACCTCCTGAAGAAGATGCCTTTTGTCCAGTGATCAGCTGCCTTCCCCAGCTCCTGTGGTCTTTGAGCAACATTGAGACTATCTGGATCAGTGGCCTTGTGTTGATGCACTTTGAGCTTTGGTTTTCCAGACTCCATTGCTGCATACCCAGGCATTGTCACTGTATTTCTCAGGCAGCTTTGTCTTACATCCACCTTCTCTTTTCTTCCTTAGTGCCTGAACTTTGCCACTGCATCCATGGGGGCCTTCTACTGTACTTGCTCAGCATTCTGCACAACAGAACAGACAGTTCTGCTGTCCTTGAAGATTATCAGCCTTTGATTTGAGTAGTAATTATCTGAACTGCTTCTAAGGGGATGTTTCCTTTGATAAGGATGCTTTCCTTAGAGAGGCTGCATCCAGACATTGTCATCTACTTAGAAGTGGCTATGTTAGAAAACTTGTGAAAAGCTCTGTTGTGTTCCTCCTCTTTGCCATTCTCTCTGTCCTCAAGCCTTATAAACAAAAAAAAAAACTGAAAGAAAAAGGAGTCGGCTGTGCTCCAGAAATACTTGTGTACTCATTGTACTCGTGTGGAGTTCTGTTACACCAAACAAATCAGGAAATGGAAATTGCCCATAAGTGCATGTTTTTATAATACCAAATGAGATCAGTAGAAACATTGATTTCTTCTTACTCACTTCTTGAAATCTGGAATGTGAAAGCATTTGCTGTTCGTGAAAAATGGGCTTGGAAAGAAGCTTATATAGCACTGCCAGTACAATTTTGCTAGGAAGAAGGCATCTCAGTCTCATAACTGTTTCAGAAAAAATTAGTGCAATTCAGCTTGTATTCTGCAGTATTTTAACACGAAACTCCCATTTGCCTTTATCTCTGCGTAATACAATTGGCTTCTAATATGTGGTTCTGTACTTTACATGCATGACTAGTGAATTTTACAGCATGTGAAGTTAGATTTTTTTTTTTTTTGAGTGTAGAAAATGTGTCCCAGGTACTCTGAGAAGTATCCAGGTAAATTCCAAACCAGCATGCTGTTGTCCTCTCACTTGGAACAGTCCTAAATATCAACTTCATGCAGCTTTATTGGTGATGAAATCTGTTGCAAACAGTTTTAGGTGTTGTCTGTTAAGATGCAGTTAGTGTGTGTTCTGGGCTTGCTTTTTTGGAAGCGTTTCTTTAAAATAGCTTTCCTGGCTTGAAACTTTTCTGATGCATTCTTCCTCTGCCAGCAGTTGTACTTGTCAGCCAAAGCATATGAAATCAAAATATAATTCCTGTTGAACTTTAATTTCCTCTCTGTAGTGAGCGTGAGACTCCATTTTTTTTGTCATTCACATGTGCTTCCTTTATACATTTAGAAGTAGCTATATTCTCAAAATAGTTTTGCTTGAATTGCTTTTTATTGTAGTTGCAGCATTCTGCTTTTCAGCCTTCTTAACTGCAAATAAAGGCATCCTCCCATGCCTTCCTCCACTGCTAATAGTTCAGAGCCAGGCCAGATCTGTGTGCTTGCCATTGTCTAGCTCAGGGCTTCTCATCAGTGACCACTGGCATCATCCTTCAATTTAGAAATCCTCTGACCAAAGCCTTCTTTTCATTAAAGCAAAGAAGATGTTAAGGCTGGAAGAAAAGGCAGTTCTGCCTCTTTCAAAAGCAGTCGTTATGCTCTTGGCACTTGTAACCTCAGCTACGAATCTTCAGTGTGCACTATCAGAATATTCTGTTTTTCTTTGGTCTCTTGATACCAAGTTGTAAACAGTTTTATTTGTACTATGCTTATGTTTGATTGTTCAATTATTTTTATTTGTCATATTTAGTTATCTCATAAGCTCCTCTTAGTAGGAGAGGCTGAATGCTGTGTTGAATGCTGATCCAGGTGCCAGGCTTGCTTAGATAAAGCAAGCTTTATTTAAGCTCCTTGTTTTCCCAGGAGCTGTACTTCTGAGCCTATGCTCAAAATCTACTGATAATGTTCCTTAGGTTTGTTAAGTGTTCTGCGTGCTCCCTTTTCAGTGGGCCTTTGGAGTAACACTGTGGGAACTGATGACTTTGGGACAGACTCCCTACGTCGATATCGACCCCTTTGAGATGGCTGCATATTTAAAGGATGGCTATAGAATAGCTCAGCCAATCAACTGTCCTGATGAACTGTAAGTGCACGTCTTTGGAGACAGGGTAAAATGTCTCTGTTGGAACCAGCATTTTAAGCCAACCCTATCAATGAAGCGACCAGGACTTCCTCCTCCTTGCCTGTTTATCTGCCTGTATGCTGATAGTTGTGTATTTGTGTAGCTTTACAATGACCTGCCTTGAGGAATGCAAACTAAAATTTTTTGTTGTTGAGTTTCCCTTAATTCCCACCCAGCTCTCTTCCTTATTCTGACACGCTGATGAGATGGTGTTAATCAGCAAGATGAGAGGAGGGAGGTCAAGAGGCTAGAGGCTTTCTGCTTAGTTTTTTGGGGGGCTGCAGTAAGAAGCCACTGGTTTTATAGGCAGAGGAAGTTTCAGTTCTCTTGGCAAGGCTGAAGATAGAAATGCTCTGTGTAGTGGAGCTCAAACAGCAGCACTTGCAATGTTTAATTGTGATCTTAATGGAATGGAAGAAGGCAACACAGGCATCACCTCTTGCCTCTCATTTTCTTCCAAATGCCCTTCCTGCAAACCCGTCACAGAAATGCTTTAGCAATTTCCAGTGAATTATGTATTGGTTCCTCCTGAATTGCCTCTGACGTATCCTAAATCAAACCTACACCTCCAGTCATGGTACATTTATTGGCCATTCAGGGTGTCGGTCTTCTGCAGGAGTGAGTCAGCATAACCTATCAGAAGAGGCAGAATTCTTTTTTGCTTTCTAGTGCCAAACATCATTTCTTGTTTTCAGGCTTGGGATTGTTTGTCAGGAGTGCGCTCTCATGTCTTCCATTTGTCTTTGTCTTTCAGATTTGCTGTGATGGCCTGCTGTTGGGCCCTAGATCCTGAAGAAAGACCCAAGTTTCAGCAGCTGGTGCAATGTCTAACTGAATTTCATGCAGCATTGGGAGCCTATGTCTGAAACTGCAGGAAAAGATTCAGTTCACCAATTGGGAAGAAGGCATGGCATACATTTGCAGCTCCATGCATCACTCGGACTCGCACACGTGATGTGTATAAAGCAACACTAAAGGGAGAAAGCACTTCTTCCAAAACACCGTGCCTTAGAATGCTTTAGTAGTCTGAAGTTTTTTTATAAGACCTCTTGATGTTGAATATTTTCTAGATATCACTTTTGCTAAGTTAAATTGAGACCTTTTTATTTGCCAGCAGGATTTTTAAAGTGTAGTGATAGTGAACTTGAACACAAGGTTTGGATGAACTTTGCACTCTTACAACAGACACGTGATTTTTTGGAAGGGTATATGGAACTGGTAGAGAAGTGAGGGTGGGGGAATTAATGCAAAAAAAACAAAAAAGAAACACTACAGAAAAAAATTCCCTGCTTCTAAAAAACATTGAAACTGAATCTTTCTGACCAGCTCTAGTGTTTGTACTTTGTATGTATCTGGAATAGCTTTTTAGTATCAACTACTTCTATTTTGAGACAACAGCACACTGTGGTTGGATCCACAAGCGGCATCTTCTTTTTGTTTTTTGTTTTAAACCCATTCATGAATGTGTTTTGCAAAAGCTGGTCTTCAGGATGCAATATTCCCTTTTTAAAGCAGTAAGTGATGATGTAAAAGTGATTCCAGTTTACCTCATTCGGAGAGTAGTAAATGGGAGGGGATAGGGGTTAAAAATGGTGCCCCTCCCTTGCAGATAAAAGGCTGATGTCATTTTTAAGATGGTTTTATGTGCTAAATAGAGGCCTTCAGAGAAGTGCCAAAGCAGCCCTTGTGTTGGGAGTCTTTCACCTCAGACTTCTGGATCACAGTTTCTCTTGTTGAAAAGGTACTGGTTGTTTTTTATGGGCTTTTATGGCCTGAAACGGGCTTAAATATATAAATATATATTTGTAAAGACACTTGCAGAGTAAAGAATGTTTTTCTATTACATCTAATGTGAAAGCTTGGTCCCTCGCATTGCCCTGTGTGTTAAGCTTGCAGGTTGGTGGTTGGTGCTGGGGTGAAGTTGGTATGAAGGCAAGGTGGGTTGCCTGTCTCTCTGCAGAACCACTTCCTGAGACTTTATATATCATCCTGCTGCCTTCATTAACTCAAATATCCATTCTATCCCAGGTTATTTTGATTGAATATAAAGAGGACTAAACAAGATGCTCCAGGAAAATGTGTAGTGATGCACTGACTGAGCGTCAATGACTTTCAAATTCCATAACACAAAATTACATATGGGATAACCTTCAGTTCTCCACCATTCTCCACATCTATTGTAGGCTGTGCCAGGAGACAAGTTGCACCTTAGTGCAATACGAAATGTGAAAAATTGCCTTTTGTGCCATCTTCTGAGTAAAGCACCCATACCCTGGTGTGTTTGTGGAACTGCCTGTTTTGGGAGTGCTGCCCTGACAGGCTCCATAGTGACTGTGGCATTTTAGGAGACTCTAGCCTGCAAGTACAAGCAGCTGGATTTGGTTGAGTCGTGCATGTGTGCAGCTTTTCTTCTTTCCAGGGTTTCTGAAAGCTGAACCTAGTTGAAGGCAATTAATCCTTTCTAATTAGTACAGCACACTGTTCTCATTCTGACAGGCTTTGCCTTGTTGAAGTAAAACGGGGTGTCCTTCAAAATGCAGGAGCTTTCCTATCTGGTGCTACTTGTCTGTGACTACTGATCCAAGTCTTGCTTTATCCTGGAAGGAAATTATCCTGCTGGCTCCAATATACCTCAAGTTTGGGCATGTTGTGAGTGGCTGTGTTTACTGGAGTGAACTGTAACTGCTTTTGTTTGGTTGGCTTTGGAATCATTGCCTTTGAGGGTAGCAGTAAGGGTTTGTTTTTGTGGACTTCTGTGGTCTTTCTCCTTTCTGACCCAGAAAAACTGCCCAGTGTCACAGTGTCAGTACTTGCTTATGATGACTTTGTTGTTAGAGCTATCAGTTGTTTGGATCCAGGTCTTTGGTATGATGGGATCTAAAGATTACCTGAGATTAGAAAACAGCTCAAAGTGAAGATAGCATGCATTATGCAGAACAGCATGTAGTGGTCACAAGCGAGATGTGTATCTTGCAAGATGAATTCATCTCTGATAGGTACCTGAAGTGACAATTAACTGCTGTGGTCTTGAGATGGGTTATGGATGAGCTGCAATTCAAGCTGCTCCGTTTGCTCAGTGCTGGTATGGTAAGCTACATCAGCAGGCAATTTCTTATCTGCTCTCAAGTGAGTGTGAACATCACTAGAGACAAGGAAGTGTTTAGTATTATGTAGAGTTGCCAAAACAACCTTAACTTTCATCCCAACGTGCTTCACCTACAGGAGTTGAAGCTAAAGTATGCATTTTACTGACTGCAAAAGTACTTGAGTAGATGCTGTGCAGGCACTTATTGTAGCTAAGATTCCAGATAGCTTTCATGGTGACATCTTTCTTAACTGCTGCATGTGTTAGATCTTAGCTCTGTGATGCGTTAGAAAAACTGAGGAGGAGGTCATTTAGGTGAAAGACTGAAAATACAGGCATTTTGGATGGAGAATATTGTTAGTAGCTGCTGCTTCTTCAGCCATGAAGTGTAAAGATGATGTTTTGTGGAAGGGCTAGGAGATGAGGGCTGAAGGAAGCAGCGGAGAAAGCACTAATCAGATTTCTGGAGAAAGGCAGGATGGGCCGTGAAGTTTTCTCTCTGCTCACCTGTCTGGAGCATGGCAACTGCTTGATGTGGATCTGCTGTAAAATAACATCACTGGAGACCTCTGCAAAAGCCATTTCAAATGAAGTACTAGTGTTGAAACTGTATGGGAGGTGTTAACACAAGGGGCTGGAGAGGCTCCTTAGGGACAAATGAGTAAATAAAGTGGGATGAATTGGTTTTGGAAGCTGTAGTGTTTCCTTTCTTGAAAAGAGCCGAAGGAGAGGCTTAGGAGAATTCAGTTTGTCAGCAGCAACAGGTTGAAAGGTGTGGAAATGATACATAAGGGATATGAAAGAGAGCTGGAAAGCAATGCCAAGGGAATGGCTGCTCCATGAGCAGTGTTTTCATGCAGCTCAACCAAGAGAGACCTCAGAGGATCATAGCATTCTTCTTACCTGTCTTGGCCAGCCTTCATGTTCACGTTGTCCTCTGGTCCCACCACAACAGTTCCTGGGTTTTCAGGGAAGGGTGAGGCTGACATGGCAAACAAACAGAGCAGTGTGAAGGTGTTGCCACTTGTTTCTACTAGATATGACCTTGTTTTATTGAAATTTATTTAATTTTCTTCTTGAATTTGGCACTGGGCATCAGCACTCCACCCCAAAGTGTTTGTCTGTCAGCCTTTGTGCTAGGATCTGTGAATAGGTTTTCAGCTCTTTTGCTGGAAAAGATGTACATGGTGTACTCTAAGCATGGGAAAGGACTTGAGTCAGCTTGTGTTTTCCAGAAGAAAGTAGAAAAACTGCTGGGACTGTGGAATCTATGTTAGGGCAATGAGTTTTGTGGATTTTTTTTGCAGCAGAAGACAGATATGAATCGTTCTGGAAAAAAGCAGGATTATAAAGGGGGAGTTGAAAAAGCTCCACAGAAAGATTGGTATGAGTGCAGCAATCTATACCAGTGCTCCTTGCAGGTAAATCTGCATGCTGGAATACTAAAGCAGGCAAGTCATGCCACACAGAAATACCATAATGTGCTGACATTAAAACTCTCACTTGACGTGAGAACTGATGCGATTGAGGTTTAGTACAAATAGTTCACCTGAACCACAGAGGATCTGATAAGGAGTGATCTGGCAGCAAGAATCTGCAGTGTGGCTGTTAAGGGAGTGAGACTCCTAAATGCTTGCATGTCCAGGTAGTTAGAACCAGATAAGGACACTTCTCCAGCCATTTGTGTGTTTCATGTGGTGATGCTCTTGGTAATTTCTTCCTCCTCCCTGGTAAGGATGTGGAGGGCAAGTCTTTTCTCTGCCATGCCTCCATGCAAATAGCAGAATGAAATGGCCTTGCAGGGAGAGTATGTTCTGGGGGTGGAGGGAATGTACTTCATTTCTGATGGCTCATCTGTCTTCTGTATTGTAGCTTTGTTCCTGTAGGGAGTGGACCTTGCTTATCGTGACCTGTAACTGTATCCTGCCATTAAGCAATATCTTGTGTCCAGCACTGCTAAGCATTTACTAAATATTGCCTGGTGGAACGAAGGAGCTTGTATTACCATGCAGCAGCTCTGACGTAGAAGGCAAGGTTTAATTGTAAGACACAGTGGGTTTTTTGGTCAGTTTTTGCCTGATTGATGTTGAGTATACAAGGCTTAGGACCTAGCAGAGCTCAGTATGTGTTCTTACATGCTGGCTTATGCTGGTGGCATACAGTCCCACCAGGGCTGCACCAGTCGGGTGCTCTTTTGCTTGCTCTTATTTCAGCCATCTGAGCTGGAAATGGCAGCACTGTTAGTTCTGTCTTCTTCCTTTCATGGCAAAGAAGCTGTCCCCAGTTGCATAACTAAACGAGCTTGAACTCATTAACTCTAAGCTAGGTCTCCTTCCAAGTTTGCTCCAGATAACAAGTACCCTTTTTAGGGCTGCATGACTGCTGAAGCAATTGGTCAGGCTTATAAAAGCTCCAAAACATTTTCCACTGATAAACCCAAGAAAAATGTGAAGTTAAACCTCATAACTACCCCAAGTGTATTTCTGATTCAGCTATCTTGCTTCCATGCATTCCTGGGATAGGAGAAGCTGGGTGCGTTAAATAACCCTGTCCTCTCCTCTCCTGCCCCCCAGCCTCCTTTTTAGCTGAGAAGGCTCATCTGTAGCCTCAGCCTCCACATTTTCCTCACGCTCAAACAAGATACCACCTTGCAGATGGCAATTAAATTGACTTGGACCAAAAGGAGCACACCTTGTGGCCTCCATGCTTGGTGATGCTTCTTCTACAGGCTGCATTTGAGCTGAGCTGTTCCAGGCTCCATCCTGTCTGCTTAGCAAGTGGGGGGAGGCCATCAGTGCTGTTTATCTCAGTTCCCCTTGCACCTCAGATCCCTTCTTTTAAGGTACAGTGAAAGCTGTCGATTTTGGCAGCCCCTTGGGACAGGGGCATGCTGTGATCGTGAAGAACCGGAGGAACATTGCATGGTGAGAGACCTGGGTCGTGTGCATGGGGCTGCCCTTGGAGGGCTGTCCAACAACTGCCAGAAAAAAAAAAGGTATTTTCAACGTTTTTATTCTGGAGTGGATTTTGAGAGGTGTGTTTTTGTTCATGTCAGCAGTGGTGGTGGGTTGCTTTTTTTTCTTTTTCCAACCAAGTTTTGTGCAGATCCTGGGTTTGCTTGCTCAACAGAAGCTGATCACTAAGGATGATGGGTAGGGATTAAAGATGAGGCAGAGACTGCAGTATGTTAGTCCTGCTTCTTCCTCTGAAACAAGCTCAGGGAAGGCTGGAAGCTGGAGGTCTGGGTGCTGACTACATTTTTGCAGTGAGGTTTGGGTGAAAGCAAGTAGGAATCTCTTCTGTGTGTGCTTGACATGCAATCCCCTGTGCAGGCGTATTGTCTAATAGCTGTCTTTGAGTTTGCTTGATTCCTTGGGGCTGCCCTGCCTGCTGCACTGTCCATCTCCACCTCACACCCCTGTCCATACACCCTTAGTCTTGTGCTGCTGTCACTGCCGTGAGCGCTTGGTGATGGTCTGAACCCTTTACCCATACCTCTGCCTTCAGGTAGCAGATTGGTTCCAGAGATGCCCTTCCCCTAAACCAAAAGGGAGCTGAGGTGCTGAGACTTAAAGTAAAGCTGTCCTTCAGCTCTTGGTTTTGAGCTAAGAGAAACCCACAGGTATGAGAAAGCAAAGTGGGGGATGATTCATGCTCTAGAAGGAAAACAAACAAATTTTCTGTCCTCAGTGATGCAGATGGCACAGTAGCTGGCAACACCTTCCTAGGAGATGCTGTAAAGCAACTGAATAATAGTGTTTGACTGAGACAGGGCTTGAAAAAACAGGGAAGTGGACTGACTGAACTTGTCCTTGCACAAGTGTTAGAAGTCTTGGAGGAGGGGAGGCAGAAACCTGACTGTAAATGCGAATATTGATTTGATGGGTGTATGAGAAGGAAGATAAATGCAGCAGAAGCAGTGAGATAAGCAAATAGCAGGTGATGACAGGAATGTTGATCCGACAAGAGACTTCGATCTTCTATATTGGGCAAATGTTGTGGCATGACACTGTCCACAGGTTTTTTTTTAATGCATAAGCAGCTGTTTCCATGAAACAGCTCAGCAGGACCCTGCACGAGGACAGAAAAACAGTTCTGCTCATCTTGAGCAGTGCGTAGGGCCAGCCATAAAATTGCTGAAGAGCAATTTGTAAGCTGAATAGCTGCTTTGTACCGGTGACCAAACTGTGCTGCAACTGTGCAGCAGCCCATTTGTCTGCCTAGCTCTTGCAAAATGTGCTTTTGCTCTTCATCATGCACAGACTGGTGCCACCTGCTTTGTAGGGCCGGAGGAAGGGTCTTGGGTAGGTTCAGTAGAGTCAGTTCTGCTTCTGCTTGTGTTTAAAACTGTTTAGCTTTGAAGAGGAGGGTTTTGAGTAAGAACAGAGTGCAGCTGATGGACAAGCTGCTGCCTGTGTTGCAGTATTGCCAGCGAGTTGGTAACAGCGTAGGGGAAATAAGCGTGCAAAGAGGGATTCCTGGCAGGGATGGGATGTTTTAGGGTCCAAACATGGTCACTGTCAGGCAGCCCTCATTGTGGGATGAAGTTGAACCAAAGGCCACTTCAGGTCAGTCACCTTCTCTTCCCATGTTATTTTAAGTTGGGATGTCTCAGCCCTATCTGTGAAGGCTTTGTTTTGGCAGTGTCCGTGTTGGGATATAGCAGAGAATGTGAGTTCTGGGAAGAAGCTATGAGTTCCAGCTCCACTATTTGGAGAAAAACGAGTGGCTCTGACGTAAAATCATGTTGTGTTTCTGTAGGGAGTTCTTGTGCCTCAGGGAACCTTGCATTATGTGTGCTCCTGCTCCTTGAGCAGCTCAGGTTGGAGTCGGCCCTTACCCAATCTCATTGCTTGGTGCCAACTTTTGCACAACGTCTGACCACGCTCGTAGCTTGTGCTTTGGCTCTTCATTGCAAATGTAAAAAGTTCTTAGCCAGAAAGGAGAACTGGAAAGGAAATAGAAAGGAGAACAACTGGAATACTTGGGAGCAGCTTCTTTCCTGGAAGTAAGAGGATTTTGGCTGGGTCAGAACAAACTGCTCTCGCGTTAACGTCATGGATCTTCAAAGTTTGCCTGTTTATGTGAGGGCCAGCCCTGGAGCTGTTTGATGCACCTGCTGCATGTTTCAGTCCAGCAGCAGTGCTGTTGGGGCTGCATGTCCTCTGCTCTTCCAGTGGCTCCCAGCTCACCTCAGGTGCTATCTTCCTTTTATTACTTTTAGCCAGCAAATCATACAGCACTGGCAAGATACCTGAGGAGTCATAGACTCAATGAGGTAGGAAAAGACCCCTAAGATCCCCGGGTTCAATCCCAGCCCACCCCCCCATGCCCACTAAACACCTCCCTCAGTGCCACATCTCCACGGCTCTGAGCACCTCCAGGGATGGTGACCCCACCATGGATAGGCTATTGATTTACCCGGTAGTAGAAAGGAAAAAAAAGAAATGCCATTATATCTTCTCTGTTCCTAACCTGACACTGGGTTTCCTGCTGATCTGATCTGGTGTTTCTGGGTGTTGGAAGTGCACTGAATCTGTTCCACATCAGTGGCAAATGAAAATGCTGTGTTATTGCCTGTCTGCGTGGCTGTGTTAGGACTGCCCTTCTTGTGCAACGCTCGTCTAATGAGCAGCATCTCATCATCAACAATTATCCACAGTGGGAGCTTAAGCATGACTCCCAAACAAGTTAAAAACACTTTAATAACAATAAAAAGAGAACTTAATGACCATAGCTGTTCATGCAAAGCTCCAAGTTTTATTACAAGAAGGGACTTGTGGATATTGTCTGAGTCTTCATAAAAATACATCACTTGCAAACCTCCTTTGTTCCTTTGGATAGTTAAAAACCATTCTGGGTGTGTTTCTCTAATCTTGAAATCTATGAGCTTTAAGGGAAAAAAAAAAAAATTAATTACAACATATTTTTTTTGCACATATTTCTTCCTACTGTGGTACCAGACTGTGCAGCTGGCTACAGGACAGATTCTTCCATCAGATTCTCCTGGCTCCTGTCCTAGGGCAGTGACCACTGCCGAAATCTTATGCTATTATCCTTAAATCTCTGCTTGAACGTTCGTATTTAGCTTTTAGTGGATAATATCTTATTTCTCAGCGTCTCTGCTCAATAGAGGCTGAGTCCCAGGGGGCAGATTTGGAGCCATAGGAAGCAGAGGTGGGTGGGAGAGTGTATCAAGCCGCCTTCCCTCCCACAGCTACATTTCCTTTCTGCAGCCCTTGATGAGATGCTCTGTAGTCCCAGGGAGTTCAAGTGCTGCCACTTCTTTTTGTCTTGTTCCTGCGTTCTGGCAAAGTTCATCTGAGATGAATTGGCACAAGGCTCGTGCCTTCCCCTAGCTCCACGGAGCACAAACGTTCCCCCTTTTGCTTTGCCATTGCCAAACTGACTAATTGTTAGTGTAGGAAAAGACCCCTAAAGTCATTATGTCCAACCCCAGCCCATCCCACCATGCCCACTGATGGGGTCCCTCAGCGCCGCATCTCTGCAACGCCTCCAGGAATGATGCGTGTTAGCATTTTTCTTCATTCTCTTTCTTCAAACACCTCATCCGTGTCTGTAATCGCTTCAGGATGTGAACCTTACCCAAGAACCCCCAAGGTTCTGGCCCTGGACCAGTTCACCTCAGTAGGGAGTGAGTTGGGAGCAGCGGGTGGGTGGGCAGGAACCCAGCTGTGAGCATCCCTGGGGGCAGCGCACAGCCATGCTGGGCACTGGAGACATCTCACTTCTACATCCACTTCATTTGCTGCATATGGGGAAGCCAACAACAAACAGGATCATTCCTCTTCTTTCGGAGGGCTGTTTTTCAGTTGTGCAAGGAGCAAATACCGGTAAGACATAAATCCTCCTGCAGTGCCCAGGTCTCCTGGACGGCTTGAGCACAGGAAATCAGGAAATTGTTGCTGCTCAGCGCTCGGCTGCAAAAATACTGTATCTTTTGAAACCATTTGGGGGAGGAAGTGGGTTTTAAGTGTTGATTAATTGCTTATATATATATCTTTTTTAATTTATCTCAAGCATTTTGATTTCCCAACCCCAAGTTTTCATTCTGTCTCTGTCCCCGCACTTCGCTCCATTTGGCTGCAGAACCCCCCAGCAGCCCCTATGCTGCCCAGGGAGCATTGCTGGGGCTCCATGCTGGCAGCAGGGTGCTTGTCTTGGGGCTGTGTCCTTGGGGGGCCTCAGGGACCTTGGCAGCACAGCGAGGAGCTGCACGTGGCCTCAGGCACACCAAACACCCTGCAGGCTGGTGGAGGGGTGCAGGCTGCGATCTCCTCAGGGACCATGTGGACCTGGGCAGCCCCCCACCATCACCCTGGCGTTACCAGAGCATATCTTCATGGTAAGCTCCTTTACAACTCATGGGTTCATCTCAGCTGGAAAAGACCTTCGAGATCAAGTCTAGTTGAATCGCACAGAGCTGACAAACAAGAAGCAAGCACTTTTTTGCTTGTGTGGGCACGTTTTTGATTCCCAGAACGTTTCAAGTCACCACCCAGCTCTTTGCCCTCTGATGGAGGGTCATGCATGCAGACTTGCTTATGTCCTTGAGCTCCTTGGGACTGTGTTCTGGTCCGTCCACCAAGGTCTTGATGGCCCCACAGGGATGTCTACTTGCTTCATGCCCTTTGTGTAAACAGAGAGATAGGAGCTGTCACGCTTACGGTAAGGGATGGTGCCGTGTGCCCTGAACACACAAAGCATGAGGCAGACGGCATGTGGGTGAGGAGGGCTTGCAGGATGAAGGCACCCAAACGGTGAGCTCTACTGCTGTCATCAACTTGGCTCACTGCTGGCAGAGGGATGCTGCAGCCCTGCAACCCGAAGGATGGTCAGGCAGAGCTGGTAATTATCAACCACGTGGCAAACCTGGGCTGAGGAGGCCTCCCCTGTGCGTCACTACAGCGTGGTCCCAGGCAGGTCTGTACCACGCATCGGACGCTGCGTCCCAGCTCCCTCTCAGAAGACGGGGCTCACGTCAGCAGGATGGTTTCACTCTGCGTGCAGAGATAAGGCAGAGCCGCAGAAAGTCCTCCCAGTTAAATTGTCGGGTGACTATTTTGTTTTATTTGCTGACAGAGATAAGGCCAGCGTGAGCTCAGCAGTGTGGGGCGCGTGGGGTTTTTACAATTGCCCAGAGGACGTTGGACTGTTGCACAACACCAGGGCACGTGAAAACAAACTCCATTCCTTCCTCTTTTCTTCATCCTCATCCATGCCGTTCAGGGGAAATGCTGATTTGTTTTGCTGGCTGAGATTGGTGTTGCTTTTGTCTGAGCTCTTTCCAGGAAAGCTGCGCACTTGAAGGACAGAGAACACAGCAAAGGTTTGGGTTCTTCGAGGGAGGAGGAGGTGATAGGAGCAAGGGCAGGAGCTGGTCCATCTAATGGGGCCAGCAGGCAAACTGCAGCCTTAGGGGAGGGATGGAGGAAAAGTGGATCAACAAACATTTTTTTTTTTTTTTGTCAGTCTGTCTTTACAGGATGGAAACCTGCGTGGGAAGCGCAGAGCTGGGGAATGGGTGAAACCACAGCCCAGAGGGCACGTAGAGGTCTGGGGAGCAGCTGACATGGCATCGGGCTTTCGGTGGCCATCTGCTACCTGCCTATATCACACTCCAAGCTGGCGGCACTGGGATGGAGCCGTTGTGTTTGCCAAAGCACAGGATGAGACTGCTGGGATGGCTCGCCCCATTCCTCCCTGCAGTCACTGCACACAGATGGCTGCAGCCAGGGACAGGTGGGGGAAGCAGGAGATCTCCTGGGCTGCTGAGGATGTCACAATGCCCAGAGCCCAGCTGGGAGGGCAGAGCTGGTCTTGGCATGGGGCTCTGCAGGTACAGTGCTGGTCCTACTTGCTGCTTTGCCTTGATGATGGGTCAGCATGTGTGCACTGCAGCTTTTTCCTTAGAAATATCTCATGCAGGGTTCCTGTGGCAGCTGCTGTTCCCTGAGCTAGAGGTGTCCTGGCCTGCTGGTACCACCACATTTTGTCTAGTACCACTCTGTTCTTGGATCCTTACTGATGGCCCCATTGAATTCCCTCACTTCTTGTGGTCCACCCTGGAAGCTGTACATACCACCATACCTCTATTCATGGTGTCCCTATTCCCTGTTTCTATTCCCTGCTCCTGTAGTAGGTAAACAAGCACCTTAGGAGATGTATGGTGCTTCTTTACACCATCTCTGTTACTACAGGAGGAGCTAGCAGCTATGGCTGTGCTACCAGCTTCATCCTCCTGCTGTTGGGACACCTCTTGGATGTGGTGGTGGTGGCCCATTCTAGGAGGGCCTGGAAGCATCTTGATGCAAGAGGAGCAAAAAACTGGGAGTCAGTCTGACTACTTCAACTTGGTTGCCTTAGCAAATGCCATCAGGAACTTCTCAGCCCGGTTTGGGAGCATCTTGAGTGCAAAACCTTAGGTGAAATTGAAACTGCCATCACTGTGCTTCAGCAGGTGAGCTGTCACTACTGGAACATTTAGCTGACTTGTTCCATCTGTGCACCACTGGTCAGATCTTTCTCCTTGAGTGGTTGCCTCCAGCACAGCCCTGTGAATGCATGTCATGCTGGATACCCCTGCTTGTTGAAAATAGAACAAATGACCTCAAGAGTTTTCCTCTGAAAGTATCTTGAGGGAGAACAAATGAGAAGGACTCGATTGGGCCATCTGCTCCCCTCCCATCCAGCTGTGTTGGGCCTGGCCCTATGATAAGGTTGGGTGAGAGCAATGTGTGCCAGGAGGTTTGGCTGCTGAGAGCTGGGTTGGGGATTTGCAAATCCTGTTGGATCGTGGACTGGTCTCAGGGTGTAGGAGTCGATGAAACCTGTGGGCAGCTGCTGCCCTTCCAGCCTGCTGTCCCTGGGCAGCTTGGTCTTCTGAAGCCCACCTTGGCTGGGCTGTAGTGTGGGGCTCGGCAGACACGACCAGGACCTGGTATCTCCAAGGCCATTCTGATCTCTGGGGCTGGGCAGAGTGAGCCTGGGAAGGGCCCTTGCTCCTGGCTGGGTGTTTGCCTCTGAGGAGCCAGGTGCTTTCCTGCGGACATCCCTGCTATTCAGCAGATAGCTGATGCTGAAAGATCTTCCCTATTCGGCAGGGCATGAGCCCAGCAGGACTTGTAGTTTATGTTGGAGCTGTCAAATCCTTCTGTTTTATATCTGGGCGTAGTGGATCATGTTTCTTCCATGACCTCAGGTGCCCTTGTGTGTTTGCTTGTTTGGGTAGGAGTTAAGGTCAAGAGAAATGGTGGTGCTCTGCTCTCATTTTGGGTTCAGCTTTGGTTCTGGGGCTATTGCTGCATGCCCATGTGACAGAGGATGGCCAGCTCTGGGTAAGAGCATGTCAAACCCAGCCTGGGAGCTGGATGCACCTGGCTATGGTGAGGGGAAGAGTTAGCAGAGGCTGTGCTGGGTTACCTCTGCTTCTATGGCTTTGCTGCCTTGTTTTTGGGGAAAAAAGAGGTCCTGGCAGCAGGACACATTTAGGAGGAATGGGAAGCTTCATGTGCTTGCCCATCCTGTGGTCCCGCTCTGCATGATGACCAGGAGCAGCTGCCACCTCATTTTCATGAACTCACAGAATGACTGAGGTTGGAGGCACCTCTGGCCCCACCTGTTCTCCAGCCATGCCACCCAGAGCAGGCTTTCCTGTGCTGTGTCCAGAAGCTTTGAAGATCCCCAAGGAAGAGGTGCACAAACTCTCTGCGCAGCCTGCTCCAGTGCTGGGCCACCTGCATGTTAAAGATGGTTTCAAGGCCCCAGCTGCCTCACAGAGCTGGCACCAGCCCATCTGCTCTGCACGCTTCTCCCCAAACACCAAACGACACAGGACACCATGTTCTCCAGTCTTCTCTGCCCAGGGAGAAGCCCTGCTGCAGACCCCAAGGGCTGAAAAGCTGTGCCATGCTTCTGCAAAAGGTAACATGTCATTGCCTCTGTCCCTGCCTTGAGAATAGAGAATCATGGTGCCCTGGACTTGTTCTCAGCACCATACACCTCTGAGCACACAGGCTGGCCTCGCGTGGGCTGGGGCTGCACTCAGCCAGCACCAGAGCTCTGCTCTGCCACTAGCAGCCATTGCAGGAGGCCTTGGTGTCCTCACCACGTGGAGCCCCAGTCCCTGGGTTGTGCGTGCAGGGGACTGCAGGGCCCCACCGTCTGCCCCTGGGCATGACTTGGCCGGTGCTGAGGATCAGGTTAGGTCTTGTGTCCAGGTGCAGGCGGCCCGGTTGCTGCAATGTGCCTGTTCCTGCTCAGAGGGGAATGTTGCTCACCTGCCTGGGGAGGCACAGGCACTTGCATGGTTTTGCACAGCCTGCCAAGCCTTAATCTCCATTGTTTGACAGCTGGCGTGCTGCTGACGTCAATCCCATGGCTCAGGGGGCTTTTTGGGGAGGAATGGGCAAGTCTCCGCATACGCGTGCTTGCAGACGTACCAGAAAAACATAGCACCGAAACCACAGAGGGAGAGGGAGGTGAAGAAGACGACGACACGAAGAGGGGAGTGCAGCATGAAGGCTGCTCCTGTACAGCATGGCCCTGCCCTGCGAGCTGCTGGCTGACTCACAGCCAAGCCTGCCCTGCTGGGTGGCATCCCTAATGGGGTGGAGAATGCCACTGTACAGCTCCAGCTTGCTGGGAAGTGCTGCTCGGTGTCTGCTGCCTATGTCAAGGGTCAGTGTGTGTGTCCTGGAAGCATCTCACCTGCCTTTCTGGTCCTTCTCCATCTCTTCCATCCAGCTGAGACTGCTGATACTGGGAGCTGGATGCTGGGTCACTGCTGTCCTCTTGTTCTCATCTGGTGGCCCAGGGCGGAGGTGCAGCTTTGTCCCTTCCTTTATTAGATATCGTTAAAGAAACTGTTCTGGCATGGGTTGAACCAGCCCTGTACGTCACTGTCCTGCCTCATGAGACCGTTTCAGGATGTTGCCTAGAAGCCATGCCCAGATCACTGTTGGTGTTGGCCAGTGTGTGCCCAGCTCTGCTGCTTTGCTTCCACAGAACAAGCTCTGCAAGCCATGGAAGCACCACCCCGGCCATCCTGCAGGCTGACCCCTCTTCCATGTGTCAAAGGATGCGAGCGGCATTCTGCACGCCAACGGTGCTCCAAAGAAAGCAGAGCGTCCTTCGTGCAGGAGTGGTCCAGCTCCTCTGTCCATCTCTCAAAGCTGCACCATTTGACTCTGGAGCTTGCAAAGGGCTCTCTGGGGACTCTCTGGCATGGAGATCGCTGCTTCCAGGCTGAGCCACCGGCGCTTCTTACAAACTTGTGACCTTAAAAACCACATCCTGATGGTAATTGTTCTCCTGAGCTGGAAATCCTGTCTGCTCTGCGGTGGACTTCAGCTCCCAAGTGGCTCGCGGTCTTTGGTGAACGCAGTTGAGCTTTCCCGCAAGGGAAATGACACTCGTCCTCTGCTCGGCAGCAGCCAGCCAGGGGCTGCTCGTGTCACCAGCCAGAAGGACTCCTCTGACACCACCTGCTCCATTCCCTGGCACAACCATCTCTAGTGGCCTTCAATATTTCTCATTCAAAAAAAAAGCAATCCTACAGGAGACGAAGGAGGAGGAATCTAGGAGCCGCCATAAGTAGCTTTGAAGGGAATTTTTTCCTTTCCTGGCTCAGCTAAGCCACTTGGCTGAAGCTGTCCCAAAGCCCAGCCTTTGTCATACCTAGGAAGTAGAAACCCTTAAAGCCATTTTGGCTCCGTGTGTAGAGCTGGAACCCCACAGCCAAGAGGGTCAAAGGGCTCAGAGAAGCGGAATCACAAAATGAGTAATTTTTCTTTTCTTTTGCCTCCACCCCTTGATTGTGTGAAATAATACTAGCAGCCATTCGAGCAAATTCCTTAATGTCTTGATTCGGGTTGCCTTTGCGTTATGTTAGCACCACTGGCATTGATCCGTGTTCCTTCCTGACCGCATATTTTTGAGGTCTTGGAAATTGAAAATTGGATGGTGTCCACCGGGGAAGGGTTTTAGCAAACTATTTGAGTTTTCAGCTATTTCTTGGTGTGGAGGAAGGGAAATAGGAGAAGTTGTGCCTCAGTGAGTTTTTCTGGAGGCAGCTGGATTCCTCTGTGCAATTAGTCAAAGGCCATGCGTCAGCCCTCCCCCGACAAATGAGACATCCAGAAGTATGCGGGGAGTTCCTCTCGCCTGAAATTCTGATCTGGAGGGTTTGAGCTGTAATGCCAGTTTTTGTTCATGGATGTAGAAAATGCCAGTGATCACTAATGAAATGCCTTGTTCTTTTGAAGAGGTTTCTTAATATTACAGAAAAAAACAGCGTGCTCAGTCTCTAGCCATAGGAAAGACAAGGTGAACCCACAGCATCCTCTTGTTGTTGCGATACCTTCCTGCCCACGCGCTGACTCTCACTCCTGGGGATCAGTGGCAAAAAGCAGCATTTCCTAGCTAATATTCATCAGAATTTCACTTCTCTCGTTCCCTGCCCACAACCAACCAGTTCCAATCCACGGTACGGCTGTCGTGCCCGTGCCAGGCTTCCACACGTGCTGAGGAGGATGAGCGCTTGTGTGTAGGATGCGCTCCAGCTGCCCAACCCTACCACCCCTTCTGACTGCTCAGAAAACATTTCGTGGAATTTCTCAGCGCAATTAGCAGATTAGAGGAAATTACTGTAAGCGAGTGTGTCAGAAGCTCTCCCAAAAAGTGCAATGGAAGGATTGTTTTGGCAGTTATTCATCTTCAGCACCACGTTGGCCCCTCTTTTCCTGACTGCACTGTTATGGGACCACAAAGTTGCCTGGAAAAGAACCATAAAAGATCAGTCCAGGTCCTCCTGCTTGTGCTACACTCCTTTCAAATGTGCTCCTCCCAAGAACCCAAGGCCATTCCCTGTTCTCTCCCCAGCTCTTGTGCTACTTGGCTGCTCTGGTTTGGTTTATTTAGAGATTGTCTTTGTATCCTGTTAACGTGTCTCCTCTTGAAGGTCTGTCAGTTCTTTGTCCTTCTGTCCCTTTAAGAAGTGGGATCTTTGGATTGTTTTCTTGGCTTGTCTTTTGATACTGCCTGGAGCCTTGTAGGGTCTGAATGGCTGGAAGCTCTCCGGGGCTGGGAAGATCCTGGACCACCCCCTCTCCAAAATACCCCCTGGCCTAGGTTTGAGCTGAGCAGTCTTGTCTTGAAGATGGCTGCACTATTTATCATTTCCACTACTGAGCAGTGTGATCTTAACAGAATTTGGCTTTCTCTCAGAGTTTTGCTGGCAGGCACCTTCTCTCTGGTGGCCAGGGGCTGGTGGCACTGAGCTCCTCTTTGAGGAACTCAGCGTCAGCTTGAGATCTCCCTTGCCTTTTGAGGCTATGGCCTCCCAGTAGGGCCCCATCTGGATTAAAGCCCCAGCAGTTGGCACTCCACTGTGTCTTTTCTGCATCCAGCAGTGACGTGGTGGGGATTGGAGGGCACACAGTGCCTTCAAGGGGGTCCTGGCCTCGTGCCTTGCAAGGAGGAGACCATCTCATCCTTCAGCAATGCGAATCGCTTCTGCCCTGGGGGGACCTTCAGTATCACCTCCAGCCCATACACATGGCTGCAAGCCAACGCCAAGGTTTTGCAGAAGCTTATCCAGCAGCCAATAAGCACGGATGTTAATAAGCTGAAAGACCTGGGAGCGGTAATTAGCGAGAGGAAGAAGAGGAGGAAAGGAGGAGGCATGTTTTTCTCTTGTTCCAAACAGCAGTTGAGAAAGATGAGGTTTTGCATGTGTACAGCTGCCATCATGGGGGAAGCCATGGGGAAACACCCTGAGGCCATGCACATCCTCTGCGAGGAAGATTTGTGCCACTGTGTTAACCCAGACAAAGAGCTGAGCATGTTTCTTTGGTACTTTGTGTCATGCAGTGTGTAAACTCTTCATTCCTCCTGCAAAAGCCCATTGCCCCCCAGTGATCCCCTGGACAGCATTGCAAATGGCTCAGGAATAGTTAGGCTCAAACCCAAGGTCAAGAAGCAAACGGAGAAGGGAGAGGTGAGCAGGATCTGCCCCCTGTTTGCTGCCCAGCTCACTGCCTTGGCCCCACAACTGGGCATAATGGGGAGATTTGGACAGTGCTGGGGACAGAGGAGGAAAGTAACATACACAAGCATGGATCCGTTGGAAATTGGGCTGCTTAACCCCCCTAACACCAGAACAGCTTCTTTGTTTCTCAAGCAGGCAGTTTGCTTCTAAGAAATGGCCTTCCCTGTAAACTGAGATCGTCTGATAAATCTTATTAATTCAGTCAAATGACTCCATCGTGGCTTGTTTGCATGTCTGCGTGCTTTTGGATTGCTTTTTTAAATACAGGTCATCTTTTGGGGAGGAACTATCCTGTTCTTAGGATACTTCCTCAAATCCAGCAGCTTTCAGGAACAAAACAAAAGGTGAGGACTAAGCAAGAGCGGGAAAAACGTTACGTTTCTGAGTTTTGTCTGTTTAAAGAGGATTCATCCCCATGGAAGCATTTCCTACCAGGATCTGATAACTTTTCTGGCTTTCCACTTGGCTGCCCATCACCTGATGCTCACATGTCGGAAAACACAGCACCACCAAAGCCCTGGGGGATGGATGGATGCTGCACTCCTTGTTTGCCGATATCCTCACACCAAAGCCAGTGAAACTTGGGGGAGGAATTCAAGAATCAAATTGGTTAAGTAGGCTCTTTGCCATGACAAGCCTTGATGGGAAGCTCTAGAGTAACCAGTGTGAAATAAAGCCTGTTACTGTAAGAAGTACTTTCTTCCTGCCTCTTAGTAGCCAGCTACAGGGTGTTCCCTGTGGAGCACAAATATTTTCGTCAGGCTAAATTACATTTAATTAGTTTTCATTAAGATGATGCCAACCTGCCCCTTTATTAGCTGCATGGAAACTCACTTCTGAAAAAGCTTGAAAACAATGAGGCAGGGAAAATATCCTGCCGGCATCATGCTTGCTTCCATCCGTTACAGAAAAGAAAGGGACCACCAGACTGCATGGGCTGTGCGGTGACTTTCCTGTCTTGGCATGGCAGGCTGCAGTGTGTTTAAAATAATCTGTCTCCGTGATGTGTTTTAATTTTCCCTTAATTAATAAGTAAAAGTAAAAAATAAAAGGCTGGGATTGTTTCCAGTCCTTCACTTGCTGTGGTGGCTCTTTGGGATGCGACTGTTGCCCATGGCCACTGTGACCACCAGTGATGGTAGAGGTGAGTCCAGAGCCTACTGAGACCACACGGGCATTTATTGCTCCTGTGTGCCCTCCTGTCCCCAAGGTGCTTGGTGGATGGGGGAAGGATGGGGAGCTGATCCCCCCACAGTCCAGAGAGCAGCCTGGTATGAGCGGATTTTTCTTCCAGAAGCTGAAATTGGGCAAACCTCAAGCCAGGAGAGAAATGAGCAGTGGGGTGTGATTGCCTGGTGTGCAAGGCAGCCAAAATACACAGCGACATCCCTATCGCTCCATCTCCCATCAGGAGTGAACGCCTCTGCTCTCCTGTGTGTTCTCCAGCCTGCGTAATGCTGACGTCGTGCTGGACCAGCTGAGTAGGGCATGGGCAGGATCAGGCCAGACCGGGTCCGGAGTCACGTTCCTGGCCAGAGCCAGTGCTGGGAAGCAGGAGCAGGAAGTACTGGTGTGGGAGGTGCCTGGGATCTAGGTGTCCCTTTGGGCTGTGAAAGCCATCCGGGGTCCCGTTGGGGGACAAAGTGGTGTCTGTCGGGCTGGCTGCACAGTCAATGTGAATACAACCGTGGTGGCAGATTCTGATTCCTCACTTGTTCTAGTTCTGGGCCATTGGTTTATGTTTCGTTCTTTCCCTCACTGAAAACAGGGTACTTCTTTCCAGGCTTCAGGCTTACGTTGGTTTCTTTAAGTTCTGCCTTCGTGTTTGGATTTCCGCAGTTCTCTGTTGTGTCGGAGCCCAACACATTTCTATTTAACTGAGGAATGAAAGTGTGGGCAGGGGGTACCTCTTCAGACCTGTTTTCCTCTGTGTTATGAGAAGGTGCCCCCTCCATCAGTGTTGCATCTAATGGAAGTGCTGCAGAAAATGGCAGTGTGGAAGACCCAATGGGGGATACCTTATGCCCCAGGCCAGTGGGGTAAGGAGCTGGAAAAGGACTGGGTTTGCTAGAATACGTTTTTCAATGAATGGGAAATTGTATTTTAAAAGGACATTATCTCATACAAGCTTTGAGTAAATCAGACCACAGAGAAGTCTCCACGCCTTTCACCTGCAGCATGGCTTTGCCACCTCCAGCAGCACTTGCAAGCTCGAGCTGAGAAATGATGCATGGGATCCTGCAGCAACTCCAGTGATGCTGTGGCTGTGCCAAACTTTTCTCTTCCAGAGATGGGGTTCCCGTGGCTGATTCCTCTGGGGAAGATGTTGGATGCAGCATGGTGAGTGGCGTAGTCTCTTATCTTGGGTGATGGAGGGCTGCACTTCGAAATGAGGTGTCCTGGGCCAACTTCCAGCTGAATATGAAAACAGCAGGCTGTTTATGTAATGATTTCTTGTGTTTTCGGTACTGCTGGGACTCTCTTGTGAAATATCCTGGCTGAACCAAGCCTGTGCTGATACGATGAGGGCTGGTTTTAGGTCTGCAGGTTGGAGGAGGCAGGGAAAGGCCATGGCATCGGTGCGTGGGGAGCAATATCTTCTTCAAGAGGGGAAGAAGGGAGCAGGCAGCAGGAGCAGGCAGTGCTTGGGGCTAACAATAGGTCTAGTGTTGTAGGGGGCAGAAGCCTTTGCGTCTTCTCTGAGAGTTTACCTGTCTGAAAAAGAAAGCCATTAACAAGCTGACTGATGTGGCCACCCCTGGCTCTCCCTAAAATAACTCTTAGGGACAGCAGCAGTGTCAGGCCAGTGTGCTGAATCCTAACCAATGATAGTTCCTAGCACAGGTCAGGCTTTGTCCATCCGTGTCCTGCAGCTCTTTCTTTGAAGGTGGATCTGTGTCCTGGGTGCCACCAGCCCCAAAGCTCCGCTGGGCAGCACTGGGGGCTGTGCTGGGCTCAGCCATGCGTGTGGAGTGTTGCAGGGCCAGGCTGTGTTTGTGTGAGAGGCGTGGGGCGTGCAGCAAGCCAGCAGTGAGTCAGGGTCAGCACTGACCTTTTGGCTCAAGCATCTGACAGGTCACGGACCTGCTGGAGCTGATGTTTCTGCTGAAACAGAGAGGAGGGTATTGAGGTGATGTTGTCTGTCCCTCGGCAGCCTGCCCCAGCAACCTCTGCAGGAATTGATTTTTCCCTTAATTCTGAGGTGAGTTAGGAACCCCTTCGTTCCTGCTACTTGGAGGGGCTGAGTGCGATGTGTGCTGCTGTTGTGGAAGCAGATAGGCGCTGCTCAGTCCAACTTCTCATGGCATCTCCATCTTCCCCTCCTACTGCTGCTGTTCCCTTTGCCTCCAGACTGTGCTGCTCATGGGACACCAACCTCCTAGTGGGCCCAGGAAAGGAAACGGGTTTCCCAGAGCCATATGCCTCTGCTGGCATCTGTAAATACCAAAGAGAGCATCTTGGGTCCTTGGAAGACCCCAAACACAAGGGCTCTGGGGATGGGAGGAGATATCCTTCTAGTCTGAGTCATGATGGAAAGGAACTGTTACTGGGCTCCACCTAGCCCAACTATGTTAGCACTGCTCAGCTCTCTCTCTAGCAGGGGAGATGCTCGAAGCCCAGAGATACTGCCTATAAGCTGTGAGTCAGTCATTGTCCAGCGAGTCTCCAAGGGACAGACATCATAACAGCTTCTTTCCTTGGCTGCCGTCTCAGAAACTGCATCCCGCAGCTGGCCTGGCTGCTGCTTCCCTGCTTTGTTTGTTTCCTCCCGGCTGCAGCGTGCTGCCGCTGGACACCAAAGTGTCCATGGTGCCTTTCAGTCTATCCCACCTAAATTTAACTCGCTATTTTTGTCTTTGCAGGCTCATTGTGTCCTGTTTTAGAGTAGGAGCGAGCAGCCACGAAGGCGGGTGAGGAAAGGTGTTGTCTGTTACATGGTGCCGTGGTGGGACGATGGCTTTGTCTCCTGCAGTGGTTTCCCAAAGGAGAGGGATGGCACAGGAGCTGTGACCTGTTCCTCTTCCCATATAGCAGCAGGGAGTTTTTCCAGTCAGGACAGCCTCTCAGAAGAGTGCTGAGTTGCAGACAACACAGATGGATGCAATTCAGGCAGCAGTTCCCAGAAGCGGCCTAACGTTTCTTATTGGTGTGACCCGAACCAAAAGCAAAGCCAGGAGTCAAACAACAGGAACAGGCACTGAGGAAATGATCCCTGGCTGAAGTTAATGCCCTTGCAAAGATAAGGATAATGTGCCATTCAGCATGAGTCAGCTTATCCTGTCATGGTGCTTAGGGTGGCACAAGGGTGTGGGGCTGCTCATCCCCTGGGTGTCCTGGAGGAGTGGATCTGCACAGAGGTGGACCCTTGTTGAGAGGACAGATCTCCAGAAAGGCTGGCTTGGCATTCCCCACTGACACAGTGCCTCCAGCAGTTTGTGGAGGGCTCCACACCTGATCTGAAAAAGTTCATAACTGTCCATGCAGTTTTCCATCATCCTTACCAGGGATTTCCTGGGCACTGACCAACCCACTCTGTTCTTCTTTAAAATCAGGTCCTTGAGGAGAGCTGAAGAAAGAAGGGAACTGTAGGAATTCACAATCCAGAGTGCTGACCAAGCCTTCCTTGTAAGAGCCTTGACTTCTGCCATCACACCCCTGTGGCTGTGGTTCTCCATGGCAGATCAACAGCATCCCCTTTTCTTTTGCTCTGAGGGACAGTAGGGAGCTTGCTCCTTGAGCAGCCAGCTTGCTCTTGACATGATTGCTCTTGGACAATCCTCTGAAGGCCACTAACGTCCTGCAAATCACATATTTCACATTTTGCAGCCTATTCCCTTAAGGTTCCTCATGCCCTTGGCTCGGTGTTGGGATGTTGGAGCTGGAGTGGGCCTGCTGTGCAGCCAGCCTGGCTCCTTTAGCTAACACAAATCATGGTTGTCAGGTACAATCTGGGAAAACATTCCCAATTCAAAACAGTGGATTTCTAAGGTAGGAAATTCCTGCCCCATCAAGGACACAGTGTCTGTCTTGGGAAGGATTTCTTTTTGGTTAGAGTAATCCATTAAAGCATCTTTCTTTGTTAATCTCCTAGTTTTGGGGTGAAGCTAATTAGCTGTGGAGCAGAAACGTACTCGGAAAGAAATCAGCCCATTGTCTGATGGGATGGCTCTGAAGCAACACCAGTGAAATGTAAAGGCAATCTGTGGATGTCATCAGAGCTGACAGCTCTTTTCAAACTGTATACTTATTTCTTGATGCCCCGCTTTCACGTTTACGTGAATCAATCACAATTCTTCTTGGAGAAGCTATGCATATCACCGAGAGCAAACGTATGTTTTCTAGTGGGCTCTTCTTGAGGCAATTTAATCCATGGTGTTAAGCATGATTTTGAGGAAAGACTCGGAGTAGCCTCTTCTTAAGAGCACCCAGGGTCATAGAATGGTTGGGTTGGAAGAGACCTCACAGCCCTTCCAATCCCAACCCCTGCCGTGGGCTGGGATCCTGCTGGGTTTTGCCCATCTAAAAGTATGTTTTTGTGTTCTGTGCCCATGGTTCAGTCTCACCCCTGGCATGACTGCAGGATAGCTCTCTGTCCCTCGCGCGCCCCATGCCATGCTGATGTCTGTGGGCTCCTCAGGTCCCCCCTGCCCAAGTGGGAGCAGCCAGGGAAGGATGGAAACAGTGACAGAGAGATTCCAATGTGCTTCAGCGAAAACAAAACGTCGTTTCCATCGGAAAGTATTTCAAGGTGCTTCAGACTTCAAGATGAAACAAAATCTTCCCTTGCAAAATGTCAGTTCCAGCCATTGTTCCAGTTTGACTTGTGTGTTCCAAGGAAAACAAATAGACTTTGACTTGTGATGCCTCATGTTGAGATGGCCAACTCAAACCAAGCCCTGTCTGCTACACCTTCAGCATTAGGCAAAAATCTTGTTGTGATGGAAAACACTCTTGTTTTTATTCCAGCCCCTCTGAACAGCACTTTCTGTACCACAGGCGCTGCAGATCTCATCCTGCATCTATATCCTATTTCCAGCTTGAGAACTGCCAGCCCTCCCAGTGGCCAGCACTACATGTGGCTGAGCATTCCTCTTTGTCAGGGGCTTTTAGCTGCAAAAGTAAGCCCCAGGTGATGATTGGGCCTAGGAAAGCCAATCTGGTGGATGGATTGAGCAACATTATTTGGGGTAGGAGGACACTAAAGAACCTCTGTGCCAGGGAACAGGGCTGCAGGTCAACAGTAAAGCCCTGTGAGAGGGATGAGAGAGAGGGAGAAAGGGACATCTCTAGAGGGGGATGGATGGGAGCGTGAAGTTCTGAACTCTTTTGGATGCACGAAAAGGAGTTTGTCAAAACGAATTCCAGCAGAGCTGTGAAAAACGTGTGTCAGCAGGACCGGTGACTGCCAAATCCCAAACTCTTACTCATGGCTGCTGCTTGCATCCAGCACGATGACAACGGCCTTTCTGGCCTTCTTTCGGTTTGCTGCTTATTGGAACTCAAGCTGTTTTATTCAGTGAACCAGCCCTAGCACCACAACAGACAAACAACGCGTGCACACTCACTCAGTATTGCTCTGGCAGAGGGAAATTCAGAAAGTTTCGAACCAAACAAGGAGGTTTTATGAAAATTCCACATAGCTGAAAGTATACGTTGGAAGATCATGCAACTCAGTTCAGTTGGCTGCCATTGCTATTGAAAAAGTTGGTAAGTAGTATAATGAAAATATTTTGCTGTAAATTAGTGGGGATTTAACCGTTTTCAATTTCTTTGCTACACGGCTCCATACTTAACAGTGCCCAGAGCTTCAGGCCTCGCAGTGGTATGAGCATTGGTATGATGTTAGGAATGGGATGTGTGGAATTCACCCTCTTTTATCCGCTTTTTATTAAATGCAGCCCCTTCCAGAGGGAAGCGGACAAACATCGCAGAGCTGTGGTTTAACTGTTCTTCCCACGGCTTCAGGAGGGATCAAAGCAGAGCCCTGGCCATTGCGCAGCGCTTGGATGGCTCCTTTCAGGTACCAGGGTAATTTTCATTACAGCTTTCTCCTGCTGAATTGTTATTAATTTTCATTGAGATGGTGTTGGCTGTGTGAGTGCACTGAGGTCTTTTAGAGGGAGCAGAGCAGCTAGTTAGAACCATTTCTGAGGTAAAAAAAAGTCAATGTATCCAACAGCCTTTCAAGAAGGTGAAGATTTGCAGTGGGATGTGGAGGGCTGGGCACGTGGCTCTCATCAGGATGAAGGAAAATCCTTCTCTCCAAGGCCTTTAGGATGCTGTTTCTCAGTGCTTTTCCTCTACAGTCTGAAGTATTCCCAGGACACAGCTGAGGGTTTCTGAGCCTGTTCCTACTCGGGCATCCTGTTGCCCCTGGGTTTGTGGATAAAGCATGGTTTAGCAAAGCTACGAAAATGTGACGCTCTCTACCTTTATTAGCCTTGCTTAGGGGCACTGTTCCCGACTTTTTAGTGACTGTGAAGTTCATTGGCAGCAGGCAGAGCTAAGTTACTGTCTCATCATGCTCTCTTGAAGCAGTTTCAAGGAAATACAGCCCTTCTTTGAATGGCACCATCAGATCCTTGTCTGCCTCCTCTAATTGCTCTTACTACAGGATACTGATGCTTCAGATTGTGAATCCTTTGTGGCAGGGACTCTTTGTTCTGGGCTTGCAGAACACATCCTGCAGCAAAGGCTCTGGCCCAACTACAAACACCTGAGTATTTTGAGAACCACACTCCAAGAGCACCAGCAGGGCACGAAGGGCATGGGGATCTTGCTGTTGCATGCTGGCCCCTGCTATTGGCAGCACCCACGTTGCTCAGAGCAATGCACATCACCTTCCATCCTTGCATTTATTCCTGTTTGTTCAAGGTGAGTTTATTCAGCCATGTCAGAATCTAGAGGGGATTTTAATTTCAGTCTCTCACATCTTTCCTTCACCAACCATTGAACCATAGAATTCTTTGAGTTGGAAGGGACACCGGTCCAACCCCCTGCAATGAACAAGAGCACCTACAGCTCCATCAGGTGCTCAGAGCCCTGTCAAGCCTGATCTTGGGCATTTCCAGCAAAGGGACATCCAACTCCTCTCTGGGCAACCTGTACCAATGCCTCATATTCTCACTGTAAAAAAACAACAACAAACTTCTTCCTTATATCCAGTTTAAATCTTCCCTCTTTTAGTTTGAAACCATTTCCACTTATCCGGTCACAACACAGTCTGTCCCTCATCAATACTTCTTCTCTGAAATGTGCTGAGCAAAAAGACTCTGAACACGACACCTAAAGGATGGCATCTCCCAAGGGGGAGGCGGAAGGGGTGGCTGGCCCAGCTGGCTGAAATAATCCAGTCACTGCCTTCTGCTTCCTCACTGTGCCTCCAGAACATGCCTTGCTTCTGCCATTGCCCTGCCGTCATGTGGCCCCATGGGATGGGTTTTGTGCAGGATGGAGAGCAGGGGTGGGAGAGTCTCTAAACTGCGTTATTCGTTCAGATGTCCTCTGCTTTGAGTCAGCCACGGGAGGGCTGGTTTGGTGCTGACGCACAGCTGTGCTGCAGGCTCCATCTCCGCTTTCACCCAGCCCTGACCTCACTCCTAATCCCCGGGCGGTGGCTGTGGGCTGAGCAGCATCACCTCCTGCACTGGGACCCAGCCATCCCTTGTCCCCAGAGCTGTTGGCATGCTGTCAGCCCCAGGGCAGGTTGGCCTGTGAATCAGCCAAGCCTGTTCGCCTGGTGCGGCTGAGCATCCCTCTGACCGGTCTTTCTGCTTCAGATCAAACACAACCTGCTGGGAAATTAAACCCAACCTCTCAGTCTGTAATTTCCAGTGAAACCTCAGGCACAGCTGGGAGGACATGGGCTTTTCTCCCTCCTCTCTCTTGCAGAGCCTCCCAAGGACATCCCGTCACAGCATGTCTCTCTCGGTGTCCCTGTCCTCACTTCCCCTTGCACCACTGACCAGTACAAAGAGCAGCACCTCTGCTTTCAGTACAAGTTTCCCTTTAGGTCAGGATGGTCTGTAAAGTTGAATGTTGATGGTGGGTATGTGTTGGTGTGTGAGGGAACCACTGTCTCCTAAAGGCCAGTGGGCAAATTGAGAGGAACGGGCTGTAGATGCATGGATGAGCACTGAGATGTGGCCTTCAGTTCATCCCAGATGGAACACAGGTAGAAAAGCAGAGAGATTCTGGGCTTTGCATTAAAGCATCACCCCACGCTTGATAGAGAGAAATGGGGTGGCTGATGCAGGGACAGAGAAAAACTATGGTCAGTCTGAAAGCGTTTGACCCATTTTTTCCTGCAGAGAGGGCACAGGTCTTGAGGCTCTGATGCAAGCAAGGTGACCATCCCCCCAGTGAACGATGTACATGGCCGGGGGGGAGGGTGAGGGGTGATAAAAAGCCCCACAGTGGCATTGAGGTCTCCTCCCAGTTTATGCTTTGGCCTTGCACTCCTCTGGCCCTGGGAACCTATCCCAAAGGCCAAAGAAGAAAATTGACCCCGGTAGCTGCATAAAATGGACTGAATCTGCCAGCACAGGGCTTCTCCTGCCAGACCCAGGACATCAGAAATATCGCCTAATGAAGCACCAAGATGAGGATCTGCAGCCAAGCTCCCTCCCCTTCTCAGCGCCATAAATCACAGTCCTTCTGTGCACTCATCAGCAGCCAAAGCTGTAACATTGGAAGAGATAAAACACAGTGCAGAATCCCCAAACAGAGGCACAAGCCTTGTTTTCTCCTCAGAGAAAGGCAAAAGGGGATCACAGCTGGAGTTTCCCTTTCAGTGAGAGAGAGGCTGGGAGCATGATGGTGCCCTGTGGTGCTGGGTGGGCTGGGCAGGGGCTGAGCACACATCTTTGGGGGCACTGTAGGGGAATGGCCATGACAGTATCCCTCTGCTTGGAGGGGAACGTGCATAAGATGAGGTTGTTATAGCAAAGTGAGCATCACGCATCTGTGCAGGACAAACTGAAGTGCTGGAGCTGCTTGCCAATAGGTCAGGTGTCCCTTGGAAAACGGCTTTGGCAGCACATGGGGTGATGAGGTGGTGAGTGGAGGCCTGTGAGTGTCACAGAGCTGGGCTTTCTTTCTTTGCTGTGATGCTGAAACTTCATAGCCATCGCATCTATTGGGGTGGGAGGAGAGGTGGATGAGGGGGCTGAGTTCAGAGCCAGTAAATCTGGGAATGGTGGCAGTTGGGGAGAAAGGGAGGTGGGGAAGCAAGATGATTGCTGTACTGCAGACTGGGAGTACCCACGTGTCCCTGCATATAGTGCTCGCAGGGCATGGGGAAGACAGCACCCCAAAGAGTTATCCCATATCAGTACTGATTTCCCCACAGCTCTGCAGCTGAGGGCAGCCCGCAGGTCCCTCTCCCATGGTATCAGGCCCCCTCTCGTGGCCAGCGGGCACCTGTGGGTGGCACTGGGTGCTTCTGGGTCTCCTCCAACCTCCTCTGCCCTCCTTTGCCAGGAACCCCTCTGTTTGGGGAACCTGTACCCGTGGAAAGAGGTCACACCCACCCTGACACTGCTCTACCATTGCCACATGCTTGGGCAGGGACTCCCCCTCCTCAGGACCCACCAGTGTAGGCCCCCCAACACTGTTCCAGGAGCTGGGATTTGGGGTCTCCAGGCTCTGGAGAACCTATCTGGCTCACTCTCTCCTCACTTTACATAGGGAAAATAATTCTGATGAAGCGCCTGAAGCCAACTTCTCCCCCCTCCCCCAGCCCTTCTCCCTCTGACACTTTTTCTCCTTTGCAACAATAAATCAGTGCTCTGCATAAACAAAGCCCTGGAGATCTATTCCTTAAAACAGCTCCCAGGAATCACACAAACGCCATTCTTCCACGCAAGAAGGGCGGGAGGAGGTTGGGTTAATTTTCACTCTGTGACTCCTTGCCGGAGGGAGGGATCTCTCCTGCAGTCCCCATCCCCAAAACACCCAGACCCGATGGGCTCCCACCGGCTCACCGCACGCCCGCGCTGGCTTCCTGCAGCTTTAAAGTTCCCTCTACACCCAAAGGAAAAGAGGGAGGAGAAAGGGTTTCATCATCGCTCCCGAGTGTGGACTTATAAAAACTTTGTGCTCACGCTGCCTGGCTCACTCATCGGCTCACCGTTTTCGGAGCAGGACGGGCCGGAGCCCTCACGAGCGTGTCTGTTGGGGTGCACCATGGGGGTCCATCCCGAAGCTGCCAAGTCCCCAGTGGATGCCCCCAAAAGCTCCAGCACCTGCTCCCGTGGTATCTTCTGCAACATCAAGGTAAGGAGCGGCGATGCGCGAGGAGGAGGCTGGCACAGATGCGGTACCAGTGCTGAGACCAAGGCTGATAAAAAAGGGGCAGAGAGCAAATCCTGCACCCCGGCCCCAGATGAGGTTGCAGAGCACCAGGGCTCGGTGAAAGCAGCACGATGTGCTGCGTCCTGTACACGGCGTGCTGCTGCTGGGGAATGATTAACCACATCCTGGTGCGAAAGCAAAATGCTGCCCCAGGACTGCGTCCATTCTTGGCGGGGAGCGGGGCAGCTTTGGGAGCGGTGGAGATGGCTGTGGGTTTCTCTCATGTTGTTTCGTAGCACTTGAGGCAGTGGGGTGCAATGTTGGGGTCCTGGTGGGGGACCCATCCCTGGGTGTGCTTCCCTAGCAGCATCACTGAGCACACGTCTGCAGTGCTTTTTGGATTAGAGCAGCTTTAGTAAACCGGAGAACGAGGGCTGGAGCGGGGAGGAGTTTGGTTTGCTGTCAAGTGCTGATGTTTTGGGGTCACAGGCAAGCATGCCAGCAGCACACAAGGAGCTGGTCCTTCCAGTCCTGCATCCCTAAGTCCCTGCTGCTGCTGTCTGAGCAGGTGACACAATTGCCCTTGCTGGCTGGAAAGACCCATATAACAGAACATAGTGTGGAACCTCTGATGTGTGATGGGACAGGGGACAGAAAGTGTCCCAGTGTCCTTCAGGCTGCTCCAGTGGGTAAAGCTGCAAAGCATTCCCATACCATTAGCGTGCAGGGGTTTGTCATTGCACATCAGAGGGGTGATGTGCACTGTCTGGATGGAGCCATGCGTTGGGGAAAAGCTCCTGCTTTTAAGATCAGATGTGTATAAAGTGACAGGTGATGTCTTTCCTGAGCTGCTCGCTCTTCCTGCACTGCAAGGTTTGTTTTAAAAATATGCGTGCCTTAAAAAAACAAACCCTGCTTCAAGGCAGTAAAGAAAGTGGAGGCTGCCAGTGCTCTCAGTTCCCCAAAAAGGGGCAGAAAACAAAAGCATCAGGATGGAACTTCTAGATCTGGGAAGCTGTTTTGAGATGAAGGACAAGGTGTGCAGTAAACATCCTATCTGCACAATAAGCCCTTGGTGTGCTGCAGGCAGTGTGTTGGGGAAAGTTTGTGTCTGGGTTATGTAGGAGGGCAGAAGGACGGAATGTCCCAGCGAGGTCCCCCCTGCTACTTCCCAGCACTGTGGTCAATGCAGAGGGAATACTTCTGGTGGGAAGCAGTGGGTTTGAGCACGCTGCGGGGATTTGAAAGGCAGGATGGGGTGGCAGCTCTGTGGCATCCCTGCTGGGATGCAGGAGGAGATGCTCTGTGGCTGAGGTGCTGGCATGCAATCCCAGCTGAGTGCTGTGCCCCACTGGGACATGGCTGGGGGCAGTTCCTGGTTGGCTCTGTGGAAGTTACTGTGTGTTGTGCATAGGAATCAATGACCAGACTGCAATAGCTCTGGGGCTCCCTGCTGTGATACTGAGCAGCACTACTTGGTGCAGCCCATGGGGTGTCTGCCTTGTATCCCCTCTCTGGAGCAACCTGATCTCTGCCCCTGTTTCTCTGTGTGGAACATGGGGGTGCTTGAAGCCCTTCAGAATTTGGCTTCTCATTGCCTCAAAGAAAGATAACAGGGTGCAAAATGCCTTCCAACAGCATGCCAACCACCTTGCCCAAAATTAGGGTTCTTTTTGAGTCATTATCTGTTTGCAGTGCCTCTTTCCAACTACAAATGGTTCAGCCTCTTT
Organism: Centrocercus urophasianus; assembly: GCF_019232065.1. NCBI lineage: Eukaryota > Metazoa > Chordata > Aves > Galliformes > Phasianidae > Centrocercus > Centrocercus urophasianus. The sequence continues at coordinate 19,275,723 of NW_024884744.1, read as the reverse complement.
TTGCCTTAATTGTCTTAATTGTCTTTTGTGCACTAATCTAATTGGTAGCTAATTGTTTGTCCTGGGTCCCCAGGAACATGCCAAGGAGGAGGGCTCTCTAAATATCCTGTTCTTTAGCTGAGCTGTGCTGGTTTCAGCTGGGAGGCACTGGGGAGCAAGCGGCAGGAGGTATTGACCCTGTGTTGAGTGGGAGAGGAGCCAGAAGGACAACAGAGGGTTACTGTCACCAGTGTCAGTTGAAAGAAGCTGAGAGTAGGTAGATCTCCCCTCTCCAGACTGTCAGGGGGTCTTCTGCAGGAGAGGAATGAAGCCTTGCCTTGGGGTCTGAGGTCCCAACAATGCCAGGGCAAGCGTTGTTCTATTCTTCAAAGGAACTGAAGGAATTTGTTGAGGAGAGTGCTTTTCAGAAGACAGGAGACGCAGGAGTTGTTGTGCTCCTGCATCCTGTTGGAAGAGATTAGGAGTCTCTGTTGAAATGTTGGCCACAATAGAAGATGCATCGAATCAGTGGCATTTATCCTGAAGACAGCATGGCTTGATGCTGGCAAGCAAAGCATTGAGCATTCATGATGTGTCGGGGCCACCAGACCAATCAGGAAAATCAGGGGGTGTTTCCAGTACTGGGTGCTGTGCAAGGAGGGATGGTGCCTTGGAAGAGATATGTGGTAAAGAAGCAGCAGGATGAAGGGCAAGTAGTGAGAAACACCTGGAGCAAGTGGGGTCCTCAGCACTTTGGTTCCGGGCTTTGTGCATCCAAGGCTGTGTTTTACCTGGGTTTCACGGGATTGCATTCTAACTTGGAAAAAGTGCCTGGAAGAACATCAGCAGCAAGATGGGGAAGAGCCAGAGGATAGAACAGGTTGGAAAGCTATGTGGGATCAAGGTCTAGGAGACACGAAGCGAGTCGATTTTATGAGGGGTGAGGTGGTTCTGTGCCCAAACACAGTCAAGGAGTGGTCAGCAGAGATAAGATTATCAGAAGAAAAATAGGAGAGGAGTGTCGCTGATAGGGAGCTGTGGGTGTGTGGGAGGAGTGTTTGCACATGTCTGTGGGGTTGGGAAGACAGAATGAATCTGAAGCTGCCTCCGGGAGATCGTGGTCAGAGCCTCAGGCAGCGCACAGAGAAAGTGAAAGCGAAGACCCAGCCATGCAGCTGGTCTGCCTGCAGGAGTGGGATGGCTGCTTGCAGCATGCACCAGATATTGCAAGCAGAAGTGCTTCCCAGGAGTGAAGACCTTACCTTATACGCTGAGGTCTGACCCCCACCAAAACTCCTTCTTCATTCTGCAGTGCACCTGCGCCGCATGGCAGCCACATGCCTTCCCCCGGAGCCTCTCCCTGTGCAGTTGAGCAAGGCAGGGCTTGCACAGAGCTCAGGATCCGCCAAATCCCACGTGTGCCTGAGCTGAGAGAAGAGCAAATATTGTCTTTGCACTTGACAATTGGTGGTTGTAAAGCTTGGATTACTTGGCAGTAGATGTTATTGCAACTAATCACTAGGGAAGCCGCATGCTCTAGACAATCCCCGGCTGTTTTATTTGCTTATTTGTTTATTTTTTTTTGCAAGAGAAATAAGATTTAGGAGCCAGCTTTACCATTGGACCACACTCCTGGCTCTGGGGTGTTGTACTGAGGAACGTGGTGTGTGGCTATTTGGTTCCCTCGATAGAAACTGTGGGGTTTTTCTGCTCCTTTTTATTTCTACAGAGATGTAGGCACTGCACGTAGAGGGCTATCTCCCCCCGTGTGCCCGTGTATATCCAGATGAAATGGGCAGGTTGGGGTCTCCTGCTTTGGGTGATAAATTTAGAGCTGCTCCAACCCTCCAAATGGGAGAAGGGGGTGAATCTCAGTACAAAGAGGGCAAATTCACGACCCAACATTCCCAAGACTCAGCCAGAGCCTGTTGGTCTCCAGCAATGGATGACCCTTTCCAATGAAGTCAGAAGGTTTGGATTTGGCCCTCAGAAACACAAAATACACCTCCAAATAGCACTGTGTGGACAGAAAGAGCTCACAGAGCGTCCTTACTCCTCGTCCTTTCCAAATATTTACTCCAGCCAGATTCACTGTGCGTCTCCCCGCTCTTGGCGGCGTCACGCCTCGGTGTCATTAATCAGCGGAGAGCAGTTTGATGGGCTCTGCAAGGATCTCCGCTTCTTTTTACGGCTCCCCAAGCAGCTGTCGTGTCCATCTAATAAATTAGGCTCTGGCTCTTTCCATCCGAGTCGTTAGCAACCGGGCTGCTCCCACATTAGCACTGATATGAGAGCAGTAGAGCCAGGGCGAGGAGGTTGCACAGACTGGAACATGGAGCTGCTGCTTCTGGGGGCCTCTGAGGGAGACCATTGATGTCCATTTGTGTCGGGCTTCAATCAGTTCTAGGCATCTTAAGAGCAGTAAAAAGTAGCTCAGTCTGTGTAGTGAGAGCAATGGATTTCCAAACAAATCCTTTTTGTTGTGTTTTTTTCCCCCCCAAATTAATCCATCATCTGGAAGGAAAAGCCCTTCCTTTGGCATTCATTTGCTTCTCCAGCACACTCCCTCCAGGCAGGGCTGCCAGAGTGAAGACACTGAGGAAGAAGGTGAGCAATAAGTTTGGAAAGGAGTGGTGTTATCAGGGCATGAAGTTGTGGAAGCAGATAATGGATCCTTAGCTCACTGCTCACTGCTCCAGGCCATAGAGAGTAAGGGGCAGTGGTCGTGCTGCACTTTGGCAGCACCTTAGAATGAAAGGATCATGTCAGGCTGGATATTAGGAAAAAATTCTTCTTGGAAAGAGTGGTGATGCACTAGAATGGGCTGCCCAGGGAGGTGGTGGAGTCACCATCCCTGGAGGTGTTCAGAGCTGTGGAGATGTGGCACTGAGGGATGTGGGCAGTGGCTGGTGGGGTGGGCTGCAGTTGGGTCTGCGGGTCTTATGGGTCTTTTCCTACGTAAATGATTCTATGATTCTATGAAAAAAAACCCTTAAGGTCATTGTATCCAATCATAAGCTCAAAATTCATTAAGCCACCATCTTCCTGAGCCCTGGTCCCCTCAGAAATGTGCTGGGCTCCCATCCATAGAAACACTTCATTCTTTGAAATAACAAGAGATCTGAATCTTCTTACCTTGCTTTCACTCTGACCCATGTCAGCACATGCGTGGCAGGTTCATGTTCTTTTCTCATTTCACCCAACTTCCCAAGCATTTTATTGGCTGCATTTATGATGCCAACCCAAAAAGCCTCTTACGAAACAGCTCATTTTTCATTACAGCCTGTTTTAAAGTCCAGTCTCAGCATACTTTTAGTTAGCTGTCAGCTAAGACCAACGACAGTGGTGACAGTGTGCTATCTTATGTAAGCAATAATGGAGAGAGAGCGCCAGGAGATACGTGAGTAGGGTTGGCAGATGCAGGAGGTGGTGTGGGGCAGTGCTGCTGCAAGACTGGCAGCTCCAAGGGCACACATCCAGCCCCAGGAGCCACAACCTGCTCCGTTCCCCAAATGCCCACCCAAAGGATGGGCTCACCCCCTCCCTCTGAGCTCTCCTCTGCCAACCCCTGCACTTCTCATCTTCAGAGCAGACTGACACCGCTGAGCTGAACCCAGCCACCATGATCCATCCTCCTCCCTCCTGAGCACCGCACTCATGCCTGTGCTGGGAGAGCTCTCCTACAGCTGCTCCACATCTCAGGCGGTCCCGGCTCTCCTCCGATTCCCTAATGCTTCCTTATTTGAATGACTTCAGTAAGGTCTGGCCAGAGCTGCGGGAACAGAAATTAATGTTCTCTGGCAGCAAGATCCCCTCTTCATTTCTCATCCTCAGAGTCAACTCTGCATCAGGCCAGCTTGCTTGGGTTCATTAATTACGCACAAGCCCAGGCCAAGACTCGGGAAAGTGAAGGGGTAGGTCCAGCCATCAGCAGAAGGACATGTGCTCGGAGGTGTTTTTGGGTGCAGGAGTGGATGGATGTCTGGTTTAGCTGTTCCTTTTCCATTTTGTCATCTGCCCCGTTTCCCAAGTCACATCCCACATTATTACGGAGGCATTTTGCGTTGGTAATGTCCCAGCCTGGGGCCTTGCCCTCTCCTGCTCAGCTGACACAGTGCCAACTGTGCACATGGTGTGTCTGTGTATCTGCACATGGTGCTTCTGTGTGTCTGCTCACACTCTGCCAATGGGGAGCTCGTGGTCATCACTGTGACCCCTCATTCCTCTTCCTCTATCCATCTTCTATTTCCCTGCTGTCTCTAGGTTATTATGTCTGCTCTCATCTCCTTTTCTGTTTGTTACTCTTTTGGATGTCAAGCTCTGCCATCTGCCTGGTTCCATTTCCCTTGTGGAAGAAGCATCCCAAGAAGCCACCTCTTTGTCCTTAAGGACAAGACATGGTCAATTTCATTCTTTCTTCATGCCAGGAGACCAGGCTGCTGGGTGCCAATGCCATTTCAAATAAATAGCCTTGAGGAGCGTTGCTGTTCCCCTGTCCAGAACATAAGGAATTTGTCAGCACTTCAGTACCTTTGATCCCCCCATCCATCATCCTGGCCTTCCTGCCGTTATCTCCATGGGACACGCTTCCGGTGTTCAGCAAATATTTGATTTCCTGTGAATTTAAATAAAAAGACCTTTTCCCTTTTTCAAAAAAAATGATTTTAAAATACTTCTGGCACCAGACAGGACACATTCCATTCCAAGGAAAATAAAGGAAAACTGTTCTGACTAAATATAGATCAAAAGACACTGGTGAGCTGCCTCCGCATCCCCAGCCAGGAATGCTTCCCTCTCGCCGGCCACCCTGTCTCTTCCCACCATGCTCCTGCCCTGGCCCATCAGCTCCTATATTCCCTTCTCTACTCCAGGGATGCTCCGTATCCATTTGGTTGGGTTGCTGGCCTGGCTCCGAGACTGGCGTGGGGAAAGATGCTGTTTTCAGAATACCATGGAGTTCCTCCAGCAGCAAGAAAGCATTGGGCCTGTTTTGTTCTTTCCCTCTGGGGTGTTTAAGGCCTTTAAAAATGCTTTCCTCCATCACCCCGGCCAATCTGCCTTACAGCCAAGGGAACTCAAGGGACCACTGGGAAGGAGTGGGTCTCGGGGAATGGAAAGCAGAGCAGCTCCTTTTTGGCTGCAGTATGGCACCATGGCACCATTGCTGCATGCCAACAGTGCAGCCATGTTGACCAGTTGCCCACCTCTGTCCCTGTGCATACATATCCCAAGCCCCTCACACAGTGCCCAACAGCTACCTGTTGGCAGGGCAGCTGGTGGTACTGATTGGGTTGACACTTTTTTGCCCACAGGTTTTTGTGCTGTGCCATGGCCTCCTCCAGCTGTCCCAGCTCCTCTACAGCGCCAACTTCAAGAGCAGCCTCACCACCATCGAGAAGCGCTTTGGGCTCTCCAGTCTCTCATCGGGTTTCATCTCCAGCTTACATGAGGTAATTGGGTGAGGTGTTTGTGTGTGGCCCCAAGGGGTGTTCAGAACAAGGGGAGCTTCCCAGAATAGGGCCTCAGGGTTGTTCTCCTGGTGTCACCAGTACCCAGCCCTTCCCCCATCTCTCCCAGCTCTTGATGGCCCTATGGCAAAGCACTGTCTGTCACTGACACCAAGTTACTGTGCTGACCTCAATCTAAACTGTGTCCAAAGTGCAGATCAGCTTCTTAAGAAGCTTCAGGGTGGAAACAGCCTTGATTTAAACCTGACACTTCATGAGTGGCCACTCAATGACAAGATCATTAGGCAGTTCTGGAAGTATGGGCAGATATGCCACCCTTTGAGGTATATGCCATTACTCACTTACTCCTCTGGAATAAATTCTCTGGATTGTGTTGTCACAAATTGCATCCTTTCTGCTAGCTCTTCAAGGCTATGTAGGAAAAGTCCTGCTGAGAGAGACTTTCTTTTGATGGCACAGCCAAAAAAGTGCTTGTTGGATGCCCAACTTGCCTATGGCTGCTCTTCTTGCATGGGATCTTTGACCAATGGGCTCTGGGCACTGAGAATCCTCCTGGGACCTTGGAGATGTAGGTGCCCAGATCTCATCCCAACCAATGCGTGCATCCAAGGTTAAAAAGAAAAATTCAGTGGAGGACTTCGCACTGATTGGAACTAGGCCAAAACCACAAAAAAGAAGAAATTCATTGTAGAGAGCTGTAGCGTGTCATCTGAAACTGACATAACAATGTCTTACAAAGTATTCTCCTGCTCACAGCAGCAATACATCAGTAACCCTTGCGCTCCTTATCCAAATTGTTTAAAATCATGTGACTTTATGCTTGGAGATGTAATACCAAAGCAAAATCCAGCATCCCTTGGATTGAAATCTTTGCTTGTCTAGTCTGCAGCAATTCCAAGAACAAAAACCACAAAGAGACAAAGAAGGGAGCCCATGTAAACATGTATAAAAAGAGTATATACATACATATACTCATATACATGCTAGGGTTAAAACGTATAGCTTGTCCCAAGCTGAGAAAAAGCCATTAGTGGTAATTTTTGTGTGCTCATCCTGTAGTTGCAGTTTGCTTACCAAATAGGCTGAATATTTACACATCTTTCAGCTGATCAAGGAAGATGAGATTGTTGATTACATCTGTGGCTGCAAACATCTAGTGTCACAAACATTTGCAATGAGCTGTACTTTGTACCTTATCTTGTGTTTGCTTAGAATTATGGGAATGCAGGTGATGAACTAAGTTTCTTGCTGGATTTGAGGGAATCATCAGGTTTTTGCCACGTCTCAGGAAGTGGGGAACATGTGGGTGGTGAGCAGAGCCCCAGCCAGATCCCAGGCAGGTCGTGAAGCAGGCAGTGATGACAAGGGATGCACACAGGGAGTTGAGGCCTGCTGGCTTTTGATAAGAAAGAAGCAGTGATTGCTACAAATCTGTGGGCTGAAGCTGAGGGTTGTTTTGTTCCAGCTCTTAGGAACCATGAGTGACCGAACAAGCTCTCTACTCATTTGGACATGATCACGGGGGGGTTGACTTCTCTGTTACATCTCCTAATGTCCTCTCTGTTTCACTTTGCTCTTTCCAGATTGGCAATGTTGTCCTCATCATCTTTGTCAGCTATTTTGGTAGCCGAGTGCACCGCCCGCGGGTGATTGGAGCTGGGGGGCTGCTGCTGGCACTGGGAGCCTTCCTGGTGACCCTGCCCCACTTCCTCTCAGACCCCTACGAATACACCACACCTAGTGTTGGTAAGTGCCCTCACCCTTCCTGAGGAGGGGATATTAGGAGAAAACAGAGCTGGAGATCTTCCCTTGGTTCTGTTGTGACCATGTGGGTAGTAGCCATGCACAGGAGAAGAGCAAACCAAGGGCTAAGGGCTAGCATCACTCTTGGCTCTACAGATAGTTGCATCTTGAATTCATCCTCCGTGGGCACATCAGTGCTGTGCTCCACCAGCACAGCTCCACCAGTTGTCTTGGTGTGGGGATGAACAACCTCAATTCATCCTCTATGGACACTCAGATGTCCTGGTCTCCTCCTCCTTGTGTCTTCCCAAAATACCTTATGGTGTTGTAGGACATCTGAAGGAGCACACATAATTGGTTGAGGCCCAACCACCTCGCAGGAGCAAAACTATGAGCACAAAGCACAAGTACAGGATGTAGCAATCCATTGTACAGTTCTGGGTGGTGACACCACTTCCAACCTGTTCTTGCCTGCAAAAGTCAAAGAAAGGCCATCAGCAAAGATGTGACTGTGCTTCCCCAAGAAGGGGAGGGCGGTTTTATCCACCCCACATAGAATTTGGAGTGCTTGGAGGGACTTAAGGCACAGATTTACAATTTGAAGCCCAACTTTGGTATAGGTTTGCAATGTCTTCTGAATGTGACAATAGCACAGGGTATCCCTTCTGCTTCTTCTGGACATCTTGCTTGGGCCACAGTTTTGTTTTTGGAGATGATGCTTATATCCTTATAACTTTGGATGAACCCCTTCAGTTGTGTGATTTTCTTGGGGGGAGGGCAGCGGTGCATTTAGAAATTTTGGATATTAGAAAAAACTCAGAAAGAGAGGAAACACATCGTCACACAGTGCCCAGGGAGGTGAGGGAGACACCTGCAGATGTTCCAGAGCTGTGGAGATGTGGCACTGAGGGATGTGGTCAGTGGGCATGGTGGGGTTGGACTTGGAGGTCTCAGGGATCTTTTCCAACCTTAATGATTATGTGATTCTATGATTCAAATTCACAGAGGTGCTCTCACCGCAACAGTCCTGCCCCCATCAGTCTTGTAGGGATGGCTGGTGTTTGACAAACTCAAGATGTTTGTAGCCAGGGTGTGTGTTGGCTCTCACGTGCTCTGAGCGCAAAGCAGTCCATCTGGCTGATGAGAAGGCTTCAGAAAGAAGGGCTGATGTGTATGCCCTGTTCCTACTTTAGCCAGTAAGAGACTTAATGGCTTCTGATTTAACTGGGCAGGCTTTGGGAGCCAGCTGGTGTGCGTTGATGCCAGCTCCTGTTTCAGAATGCAGCACTCAGCCAAGCTGCTTTCCTCATGCTGTATCAGCAAGGGGATGGCAAAGGCAGGAGCCATGGCTTTGCCGGGAGCCGTTGGGTCGCTTTGGCTGTGAGTTTGCCACTGCAAGAGGTGTTCACGGTCTGCCTGCTCAGCACAATGGGACTCCAAGCATGGGCAGGGAGCGTAGCACAGGGAAGAGATCTGCTCACAAGTTCCTCCCACCCCTGCTCCCCCCTGAACTGTGCTCTGCTCTGCCAGGTGTGGGAAGGCTGGTGCAACCCAACCGGGGCTCCTGGTCCCACCAGTGAGCACAGACTGTTGGCATGGAAAAACCAGTCCTGGGTTAGATTGTCCTTGTTTAACTTCTGTAGCTCTCACTGTTGCTGCCATAAAATCATTATTAGCCAAAGAGGCTCCTTCTGTCTGGCGGCACAGACCCTCCTGGCCATGCAGCTGCAATTGAGCTCATACCAAGAATTTTGTGGTGACTATTAGGTATGTACTGCCACAATATGCCAGTTAGAGCCCCTAACCACCGGGCAAGCATTTGGATCTCTCATTTCTGCTTGCTCAGAGGCATATTATATGAGTTATTATACGAGTCAGGAAGATCAAAATGTTGAAAAAAATTACAAATATCAATAACAACAAAAAAAGCCACAAGAGGAAGAGCTAACAGGAGAAGACCAGAGCTTAGTTTGTTTGCTCAGTAACACAGTCATTTTGCAGGCAAAACAGGTTTTTCCATCCATTGCTGAATATTTACACTTTCCCACCAGCTCCGACACCATCTGTCCAAGGGCTGCTGTCACTTGGCTGAGCCCAGCACTGCTGCAGCCACAGCAAAGAGGTTTTTATTCTCTGCTGACAGCCTGAATGTGACTCAGTGGAATGGGGCTGCAGGGCTGACCTTTCTCCTCAGCAGTTGCAAAAATTACTTTGCTTCCTTCTTCTTTAATGTGATAAAACCCACAGCTGGACTCTTTGCTACCCTGAGCCAAGTGCAGCACCCCAGGGGGGTAAAGGTGATGAGGAGTGCTAAACAAAACAAGCAACCCATCCCAACTCCAACAGCATGCACCTAGGAACGGGCTTGGAAGACACCTAATGTTTGCAGATTTAATGCAGCTGTGCAGAGGGGAGGTGGGAATTAGGGTCAGCCTGAGCCAATTTATCACTACACTCTCCAGCAGAATTGATGCAGGAGCTGGAGGAGGCAGGAGTGTGCTTAGCTCTGTAACGCTCTTTCTTTTCTATTGCAGGTAACAAGAGCCAGATCCAGGCTGAGCTTTGCTATGCGGAGAACAAGTTTGTGTGCCCAAATGCCACCCAGGACCCTCAGAAGGAGGCCAGCAGCATATGGGCAATGATGGTCATTGCTCAGCTCTTGGCTGGAATTGGGACAGTTCCCATTCAGCCCTTTGGGATCTCCTATGTGGATGACTTTGCAGAAGCAAACAATTCTCCGCTGTATGTTGGTGAGTGGGAAGAGCGTTGTTTTATGTCAGTTTTTTTCCTTCCAGCATTCAAGCTGAGCTGGAGAGGGATTCCTGGCCTCCGTGGCATAGGGTGAGCATACAGAGGGACTCAGGTGAGGTCATCCCCATGACAGTGCCCCATTCCTTGTCAGCCAGCTGTTCTCTGTAAGGTTTTGTTTATGGTGTGAGTGTTAGGAAGATAAAGAACCAGAGCAAGGGGATGAGATGGCTGAGATGGAGCTTCTCACTTGTGTTAATGTCTGAGAGAAACATTCCACCATCCATGGGCAGAAGTAGTAAGGGAGCCTTCCCTGAGGCCGTTGCCTGTTCTTACAGAGCATCAGTTCACTGGGCTTTAACCAGAGGTATGATGGCCTATAGGAGCTGGTTAATGCAGGTTTTGCAGCAAAGCTGACAATTTTGCCATGGAATTGGCCATCTGACCCTGCCTGGTGCTTGCTTGCAGGCTCAGGAGGACTTCTGAGCCCAAAGGGATGGGAGCTGGCATCGGTCTACACTGCCCTTTTTCCACGTGAATGGCAAAGCCCAGCTGGGGCTGGTGTGCTTCAAGTTTGGTTATTTGAAAATCTGATACTGTAAGTTATTTTAAAAATCTGATTCCCCCTGAGTGACAAACAATGTCTTCAAAGCAGCCAAAGGCGTCAGCGTGATTTAGGAAATCAAAGCGGATGTTCCAAAATAAGATAGGCACTTAAGGAGAAAAGAAAGCCTTTGGGCTTGGACTCCCAAGGACGGGCATTGAACAAGCCCTGAGGAGCTTGGCAGTGTCTTCAGACTTACCTGGCATCTTCTATAAAGGGCTGGTTGGTTGCTGACTGCATAGGTAGTCATTTTAGGGCCGTGGGAATGTCCCTGTGCATCTAGGTTGCCTCAATACAGTGTAAATGCCATTGGTGCTTGAGTCCTGTTATGTTTTAGGAGAAAAAGGAGCCTCTTCCAAGAAGGAAAGTCAGATCCTCTCATTCCAAAGAAGTCAAAAGGAAACATTTTGACCTCATGGGTTTGGTCTGAGCTATCTGCTTTTGGGGCAGGAATAGGTCAGAAGAACCAAGGGTGATTTGCTGCCCTTTCTGCTCTCCCTGAGTCATCATGTTTCACTTCCACTGATGTTTTGAACAAACAATTTTTGCTTGTCTCTAGAAGAGTGAGGCGACAGCTTTGATTTTGGGTTCTTTTTTTCCTTCCGTGTGAGGGTTAGAGTCTTAATCACCACAGGAGCCCCAGAGCCACATCATTACCTTCCTGCAGTTCAACCTGCAGCTCCCTGCTTGGTCACAGAGAATCACCAGTACTGTCCGTATAGCAAATCCACAAGACAACAGGAAAGACAAGGAGGAATGGCTTTAAACTAAAAGAGGGGGAATTTAGGTTGGATGTGAGGAAGAAATTTTTTACTCAGAGTGGTGAGGCCCTGGCACTGCTGCCCAAAGAAGTGTGGGTGCCCCAAACATGGGGGTGCCCAAGGCCAGGATGGATGGGGCCCTAGGCAGCCTGAGCTGGTGGCGAGTAAGGATGGAGCTCAGTGATCTTTAATGTCTCTTCCAAGCCATTCTATGATCCCACAATTTTTCTTCTTTGCATGTTGTAGCATCATTCTTTCTCCATGTCTGAATGAGGCTGAGATCTACTCACACTCTGCTCTTTTTTCCAGCCATCCTCTTTGCCATCGCAGTGTTTGGCCCTGCGTTTGGGTACCTGCTGGGCTCTGTGGTGCTGCGGCTCTTCGTGGACATTGGCAGAGTTGACATGGGTGAGTATTTCCCAAGTCAGGATGGTCTTCCTAAAAGTTCTCTGTGAATCAGAGGATTGCTCTGAGAGGACTGGAGGTAGAATGCACTCCTTGCTCTTGTGACCCAAATAAATGGACCTGGGATAGCGTTCCAGGGTCACTTCTACATCATCTCCCCACAAGGAAGGCTACAGATGGACCTGAGGTCACCATGGAAGCAGTGCCTTGCAGCAGGGACACCTCAGTGTCCTGCTCAGTATGGTGGTCATTGCTGCCTGCTGCTCCCATGCTGAGGAAGTGCAATACTGCACAGTGCCAGAGAGGATCAGGAACACCTGAAGCATCCAGCAGGGAGAAGACAGCCATGGAGCAGCCATCGTCCTGCATGTCTGTGGGAAGTTTTGATTCAGGTTGGATGTGAGAAAGACCTTCTCCTAGAGAGTGGTCAGACACTAGAACAGGCTGCCCAGGTGGGGTCACTGTCCTTGGAAGTGTTCAAGAACCACTGAGGAATGTGCTTTAGTGAGCAATACTGGTGGTAGGTGAACACTGGACTAGATGACCTTAGAGGTCTTTTTCCAACCTCAGTGATCCTGTGATTCCACTCAACCTCCTGCCCACCACCCTTCACCAGCATCTGCAGGTTTGGAACCAAGCTGGCACCACCGCAGGGCTTATTTCCTCTATCCACAGTATGTGCTTATTATTCCTGGTAATTTAATCACTAAAGAATTCTCCCTGGCTTCATCAATAATGTGGCTTTTCCTGTGTTTCCTTTGAGAGATCAGAGCCTGCCTGACATATTTGTCCCGTGCCTGATAAGAATAATAAATGAACCCAAGACAGGAAACAGCAAAATATCTTGGCTTGCACCCTGTGGCAGCAGACAGATATAGCATCTCCTGCCCAGTCGCTCCATGATGACGTCCACATCCGCAGTGGATCGGTGCCTTCAGGGCAGTGAGGCAATTGTTCAGTGGGGTGGGGGTCACTACTTCTGTGTCCTAGGCAGGAAGCCGACCCTGAGCCCTCCCAAAAAGTCCCTGCAATGGGGAGATGCACTACTTGTGCCAAGCCAAGCAAGCCTTCGACCTCTGGTGAACAGCCGGAGGATGTCCACATTGGGATGGAGCAGTGCTTGTCTCTCCTCCTTTTTCCGGACCAAGGGTGTGAGCACCCGGGGTTTTGTCCACTCGGGAGCCATTCTCATTAGAAGTGTTCTTCTGCCAGCACTATGTGAGGCTATGTGACTTACTGAGCCTGAAGCGGTGGGAGAACAGACATTTCCAGGAAAATGGCTGTGCCTTTTCTCAGTCCCCATCTCACCTGGGCAGCCAGGGAAGATAGCGTGGTCCCAACCCAACCGTGTGCCCGGGTAGAGGAGGTTGGAGCCAGGGCCCTGTTGTCACCTTCTGGCTGCAGTGCTTGGGCCCGTGCCATCAGTGTGCTGTGATGTTGATTATATGTGTCCCGTGGGTACTGGTGAGGCTCAGAGCAGTTTGGGTGGGGACTAGTGAGGAAAGCTCATCCACACCCACATGTATGGGCAAAGGGACTCGCTGATTCCCAGAAGCCAGAACTCATCTTGATATGAGCTGGTAGGAGCTCTCGCCTCCCTTCATTTGCCACACCAGCAGAGAGACCCATAGGCTGTGCTCTTTGTCCATACTGACATGGACGTTTTCCCCTTTTACCATTGGACTTGTACAGGCAGAGCTCTGATGACGGGTCTTTGTGTCTTGCAGCAACAGTGACCCTGACCCCGCAGGACCAGCGATGGATTGGAGCCTGGTGGCTGGGGCTGCTGATCTCCTCTGGGTGCTTGGTGCTCACATCCATTCCTTACTTCTTTTTCCCTCGGTACATGCTGAAGGGAAAGGTGAGGCTCCACCTCTCAGCATGGTGGCTACAGGTCTTCTTAGAGTTCCTCTTCGGTAGGGGTCTGTCCTCAGAGACTTCATCCTGCCAGAGTGTTCCACTCCCTGTCAATGGCAATGACCGTATCTCAACACCCTGCCACAATGCCTTCTGTGAGGTTATAGTCACTATTTGAAAAATGGGCTTTTTGTTTGGAAAAAAATAGGAAAGAAACAAGGCAAGTTTCCCATTAAAACAAATAAGAAAAGACATAGAGCTATCAAAACATTCCACTTCGGTATTTTCAAAGCCAAGCCTCATTGGTTTCGTTTCAAAAAAAATAGTGTTTGGGGGATTTTTGGTCTTGTTTAAGCATTGATTCTTTAAAGGTCAAAATCAAATCCCAAATATTTCAGGATTATAGTTTAAGGATGCACCAGACCGGAGCTGGCCTGTCTCCAACTTCCATTTCCCCTTTTTTTTTTTCCAGAATTTAAGAAGAAATATCTTCCTTTTGGTCAGAGTTCAAAGCTTTCCAAACTCTTATAACCTCTCTGAGTTGAGTCTTGCTGCTCTACTCAAGAGTCAAAGATGCCCGTGATGGGCTCTGCTGCTCCCTGGCCTTGCTGAGTCCTGGGGCTGCACCAGCCAGGCACCCGCGCTCCTCTCATGGCTGGATGCTCTTCTCTTCCTCTCCAGGACCCAAGCTCAGAGGATGGCATGCTGAGGAAGATGGAGAAGAGGGAATTTGAAGAAACCTCCCTGCTGGAATTTATCAAAAGTAAAGAGCTGACATTTACAGGCGAGGGTGAATGGGGGTGCAGGGAGGTGGCATGGCCTGTATCCCATGTTAGCCCGGGCTGGGTGGACACTACGACATCAGCATTTACAGGTTGACCTCAACTGTGTTGGGTGGATATGCCAGTCGGGCCCCTTCAAGGCCATAGCACATAGGCACCATCCTTCCCTAAGGACTAATAGGATGAGAGAAAATGGCCTCAAGTTGTGCCGGGGGAAGTTCTGGTTCAATACTAGGAAAAACTTCTCCAAAATACTGGTGATGCTGGGATGGGCTGCCCAGGGAAATGATGGAGTTACTCTCTCTGGAGGTGCTCGAGAACCGTGGAGATATGGTACTGAGGAACTTAGTGGGCAGTATTGGTGGTAGGTGGATGGTTGGACTGGATTATTTCAGTGGTCTTTTTCAGCCTTAATGATTCTATGACTGCTGAAGGAGGGACGCTGCTTCCCTCCTGCTCGTAGTCATCAGTATTGACGTTTGAATCACTTCTGATGGTAGTTTTGAGGTTTTTACATGACGTGAGGCTCCATAAAGAGCCATGGGGCTGCTGGTGCCCCAGCTGCTGCCTTGAGGTTGCTGCACCTCGGTTCACCATCTTGTTTATGGGTAGCTGTTGGGATTTCACTGGTGAGAGGGATTGCATGATGACCTTTCTTAAGCTCATAATGACTTGTTTCCAGTTGAAGTCACTCCCTCTCCATCCACTGCAGTCACATCCTGTGGCCATCAGCCCCCTCCTCTCTATCTCATTGAGCTTTGATGGATGCTGGCACTCAGCTAGAAGAGGAAAGCTAATTAGAGGCCAAATAAACAGACCTGCTTCTGAGAGGCCTGGAGTCAGTCTGCCTGGGCTGCAAGACCAGGATGTCCTGGCCAGGCAGGGGAACGCAATGTCCCATCAGGAAACCACACTCTCTTCCTCAGCCACAGGAGCCATGTTTGGACCTTGTAGCTAAAATTTGCTTTTCCTGCTGTTTCCTCACAGGATTCCCGAAGATCTTCCTCAAGCTGCTCCTCAACCCCCTGTTTATCCTCCTGGTGCTTGCTCAGTGCAGCTTCTCCTCTGTCATTGCGGGTCTCTCCACCTTCCTCAACAAGTTCCTGGAGAAGCAGTACGGTGCTACCTCCTCTTATGCCAACTTTCTCATCGGTGAGCAGGGAATGACCACATCTGTTCACTTGCTCTCGGGGGCCAGAGCAGCTCTTGTTGGAAATGCACGTGGGTGAAGCAGGTCCGCATAGCTCTGATGCTGAAAGAAATGATTATGCACCAAGGCTTGCTTCTACATCTCCAAGTGAATCTCCTGAGGCTGAGATTTCCTATAGGTGCCAACTGTTTGGGTCTTGGTCTATCTTGAGTAACAGTCCATGGATTCTCCCAGCCACCACGAGGTCCCTGACCTCCAGCCAGCAGCAAGGTGCCTGGCAGGCAGGATGCCTGCCTGATGCCTTCGTTCCTCTGCAGGAGCCGTCAACCTGCCAGCAGCAGCACTTGGGATGCTCTTAGGAGGAATCATCATGAAACGCTTTGCCTTCTCCCTTCGGGCCATCCCCCGGTTCTCTGTGGTGGTACTGGTTTTCTCCATCCTCATCTGCCTGCCCATTTTCTTCATGGGCTGCTCCACAGGACTCATCGATGGGATCTACCCCTCCAGGTAACACAAGCACTTGGGTTGTTCCGAGCTTTGTGTTCCTCCCCTCTCCAGCTCTTGACTTGATTAACCATGGGGTCACTCCTGGAGGAGAGATAAGCACTATACAGCACAGAAAACTTGGAAAGGCATTTATTCCTAATTTTTCAGAGTATATTTTTCTCTCTAGCCCTGGATTTCTAGGGGGAAAATAGTAGTGTTAGTGCCCATGTCCACATGGAACATGCTGCTCTCGTTCCAACTGGACTTTCTGCTCGCCTGGGTGGAAACCATTAATTGCTACCCCATTTTTTTTATTTTTATTGTTTAGTTTTTGTAGTGATATTTAGACTCCACCCCAGGCTTTCTGTGAAGTGCATCATGCACAGGTCATTTGCACCGTCAGCATATCTGCGAGGCACTTTTGTGCACATTTCCCTTTGCCAGCAATAAAGCTCCCATCCCATGGTACAGTGAGGGACAGGGCTCTTCGTACCCAGTTAAAATAAGACAAAACAACAAACTCATGCCTGGACAGCATTTTAGTATTTTGTCTGTATGGCACATAATATTAATTCAGGATCATGCAATAGTCTGCTGAGGCATTGTTATCCCTGTTGGCATCCTCACTGGCTTTTTGCTTGAGAGCAAGACTTTGTGCCTTCAGCTCAAGCTCAGATGCCACTTGCTATACTTTGGAAGGCATCTTAGCTTCACAGTGCTCATCTCTTACTGGTAATATTAGCCCTGCTAGCACTCACTGGACTTGATGGGGTTTGCTGGTGGAATGGGAGGCTGGTAGGTGGACTTGCATGACAAAAAGGAGGCTGGAGGAAGGCAGAGATTGATTTCATGTTTGCAGCCACTGTCCTTAGCTCACCTTCAGCTTTTTCTGCAGTTCAGTGTAGCACATGAAATGGGCAACATGGAGCTGTAGGGTCTGGGGAACTTGGTAGATCTTTCAACCTATAGAAGCTCTGTAGCTCACAGAGCTACTGTCTGCATGATGAGATATGAATCCATATGAGAGGCATGGGACTACTTGGGAAAGGCCATAGTGGAGTTGTCAGTGCTCCCATTTGCAGCAGCTGCCTTGTGCTGGCTGGAGAGGAGCAGGAACATGACAGCATTGCCTAACCCACCCAAAGGACTGTCCCTTTGGATGTCACATCCAAGCAGATCTTTCCTTCTCATCAAAGACTTCAAGAGGGACATGCCTCCCAACAACAGTTGCGTTCTCCATTTCCCACAGTCCCAGCTCTGTCATCTTCTCCCCTCTGCTTCTCCTTCTGCAACACCTGCAAGAGTCCAATACCCAAGCTGCTCTGACCACTCCTAGCTGTAGCCCTCAGAAACATGAAAACACCATTCCCCTTGGGCTCCAGGTGCTGTGAACCAGGTGGGCAGTGCCCACCAGCCCAAGGATGGCCCCCAGGGCAGCAGGCAGAGGGAGCTGCTCCAGCAGCTGAGCTCCTTTGGGTAGTGAGGCAAGACAGAACAGATCATTCAGCTTATCCTCTTGCCTTACACACTGTCATCAGGTTTGTCTGGAAGCGAGCCCATCTCCAGTTGTTGTCTGGATGGCGTTTCCAGCTGGGGCTCCTCGCACATCTGTTTGTGCGGTTTTGGATGGAGCCCAGATAACATTTCTCCAGGCGTTTGCTGATTAGTTTTCAGCTGGGGAAAAAAAAAAAAAAAAAGTGTGTGAGCACTTGTTTGCAGACATAACATAATTACAGGCTGCTAAGTTCCCTGTACACTGCAGAGGTACCTGCAGGGGATAGGGGTCTGGCACAAGGCCAGCCTGCTCCTGGCAGCATCCCAGCGCACATAGGAACAGGGAAACTGGCTAGCTAGGAAGAGGACTGGGGAGGGACATCTTTTTTTTCCTATTTCTAATTATTATTATTATTTTATTTTTTTTAATTTTTTGTTTATTTTCTCTTTGGCAGAACACAGAGTTCCCAGCCACAGGTTAAGGCACCGAGTGGGTGCCACTGCTCCCAGCACATCTTTCACCCGGTGTGTGGAGAAAACAACGTGGAGTACATCTCACCCTGCTTTGCTGGCTGCACCAACAGCAGCACTGACTCCTCAGCTCCCACACAGGTGGTGAGTAGTGGGAGCAGGATGTGGCCACCAAGCTGAGCTGTTGTGGCCATGCCAAGAACCACAGAATTTCCAGAAGGTTTGAGGTTTTGCTATGAGTGCACCTTGCTTGTTGTCACAGTGAAGACTAGCAGTGCTGTAGGAATTTGGATGCAGTAGAGCCGTTTAGATAGTTGAATTATTCTTTAAGGAACTAAGAGAGACCTCTTGATCAACTGCCCTTGTTGACTTCAACTTGATAGGACAAGGGATAATAGCTTTAAACTAAAAGAGGGGAAATTTAGGTTGGATGTGAGGGAGAAATTCTTTACACAGAAAGGGTGAGGCCCTGGCACTGCTGTCCAGAGAAGTGTGGGTGCCCCATCTCTGGAGATGCTCAGACGGGGCTGGATGTGGTCTGGGCACCTGAGCTGGTGGGGAGCAGCCAGCCCATGGTAGGGGTGGGACAGGGTGTTAACCCTTCTAGATCTGTCACTTCTGAACAGAGAAGGTCTTGGGCATGAGGTGGTGATTAGTGGTCATTTTGGCCATAGTGACCATGAGGTAGTCAAATTTAAAATGAAGAAAGCTGCTACAAAACCTCAACCCTGGTCATGGGAGAGCAGATATTAGGCTGCTCAGGAAACTAGAGTTAGTAAGATCTCCTAGGAAAATTGCTTTTGAGCAGGAAGGCTTGGATCTACCTGAAGGATAGGCAGGCCCTACCTTGACTGGAAAGCCCTGGGTAGGGAATGGTGGCATGTCCCCTTGCAGGAGGTCAGGACACCCAACAGGATGCCATAGCCATATCATTGGAGCTGATGCTTCCATCGCTCCTTTATCAAGTGGTGTGGTGACATAGAACCACAGAATCATTAAGGTTGGAAAGACCATTAAGATCATCAGGTCAAACCCCAACCTATGCCTGTGCCCATTCCAGACCGCGTCCCTCACTGTGGCATCTACCCTTTTCTTGAACACCACCAGGGACAATGACTCTACCACCCCCTTGGGAGCCTATGCCAGGGTTCCACCCCTCTCACAGCATGACTAGGGGAGTTTTACATGTTTGTTTGTTTTCAAATGTTTCCAACAGATCTACAGGAACTGTTCCCAGATCTCTGCTGGTAGTGGGTTGTCTTCTGCCAGGACGGGCTCCTGTCCACTCAGCTGCTCCCACATGCTCCTCCCTGTCATCTTCCTCATCTCCTTCGCTGCCCTGGTGGCCTGCTTGTGTCACAACCCCCTCTACATGATGGTGCTACGGTGAGCAGTGGGCAGGGGAGTTTGTGGGGCGACAAATTTCAGCTACGTAAGGATCTGAGAACAGTTGTTCACCATTTGATCAAGTTTTGCAGGTTTCTCTTTCATCAGTAACAGCAGGGTCTCAATAAGCAGGAGCCCCCTTGTTTTAATGCTTTGAGTGCTCTTACTGAAGAGCAACCCCTTCCTCCACACCCCTGGCTATGAAATATGGCAATTCCCTAAACAGTAGAATGTTTCCTATTTCAGCTCTTCCTTACAGTTTATATCAGGTAGAATGGAGTACAACCTCAATTAAGAACAAAACCCTATGCTGTAGCATCCCCACAAATTTTCATCCCGGCAGCTCTCTGGGCTCCTCCTAATCCCCACGGGGTCATTCAACCACTGTTCTCCATTCCAAACTGGAAGAAGGGGGGAGAAACCAGGTCCATGGCTATGAACCTGACAGTGAAACCAGAAGAGCACTGTTGCCATCAGCTCTGACCTCACCTGGCTTCTCCCTTGCAGGGTGGTGAACCAGGATGAGAAGTCATTTGCCATTGGCGTCCAATTCTTGCTGATGAGGTTGCTGGGTGAGTGACTGCCTCCTGATGAGGCTGGGGGGTGACAGGGCACTCTGAAGCTTGCTAGAGGCACAGGAGGCGTGTGACCTCCTTGGAGGCAGCAGGTGAAGCTGGCAGGAAGGGCAGAGAGCCTGACCCAGCCCTCTCTTCTCCAAAGCCTGGCTGCCGGCTCCAGCCATGTTTGGTGCCCTCATCGACTCCTCCTGCATCTACTGGCAGAAACAGTGCTCACAGCGTCGCTTCTGTGCCTACTACAACAATGACTTCCTTCGCAACAGGTACCTGGCCTCAGCTGTGGCACCCGGAGCTGCCATGGGGACAAGTCCCCAAAGCTGACCTCTGGAGCCACCTCCGGATAGGGCATCTCCCTCATCTTCTCTTCACAGATACCTGGGGCTGCAGGTGGGATACAAAGTGGTGGGCACCATCCTCCTTGCCCTCATTGGCTGGAAGGTGAAGAGGAGCAAGGAGTACAACGTGCAGGAGAAAGCGGCCGGCCTGGTGTAACTGCACAAAGACTGACTGCACTTCATTCCCCACCACCAGCACTTTGCCTTTTGGGGAGTTTGGTCGATTTCTCATTCTTTTGTAATGGAGCAACTTCAACATAGCAGCTCCTCACTCCTCTCATGACAACCCAGCCTGGGGAGAGAGCATCTTTGTGATCCCAGCGAAGGACAATCCCCATTGGTCCCATCTTTGGATGCAGCCCTGGACACACTGGGGACCAGCTCCTCCAGGTGGGTCATCCAAGACTCACCCATTGCTTTGCACTCCCAGGAAGCAGATGGGGGCTGTGTTCCAGCCTGGACCCACATACACAGATGCAAGCAATGGTCCTGCTCTACTGTGCCTTATCCAGCCAGGTGTTGCCCTCCAGACAGGATAGGAGCAAGCAAGATTGCTGCCACGTCCTGGTGGCCTCCCTGTCTGCCCCTGCCCATCCCTCTTGTACAGGTCAGCATGGACATGAAAAGTCATCACTTGGGGTTTAGTACAGAACATTTTGGAAAGGGTTTGACTGTTGTGTTTGTTTGCTTTTTTTTTTTTTAAATAAAGGTCAATTTTCCATGTGGTGCGTCGGTCACCCCCACCCTGTTCAGAGCTATCCCTATGGGCAGGCACAGGGGAACATCCCTGCCACAATGATGGGATAGAACTGAGTTAGGGGAATAGAGCTGGGTCTGGAGGGCTGAACTGGGCCTGGGTGATGAAGGGAAGCTGCAACAAGACAGGGTGGGGAGGGATGGAGCCATGCAGGGTAGCTCAGCATGAGCCCTGTGACCCTAACACTGCTAAGCAGAGTCACCACAGAGGGCAATAAGGAATGACCAAACCAAGAGTTGAGAAGAAACATTCTGTCAAATGCTTTATTACAGAAATATTTTTCAAAAAGAATAACTTAAAACCAAACAGGGCCTCATGCTACTTTATCCCACCAGATGGCGATGCTCAGTCTCTGCTTTCAGAGAAGGTAGCAAGCAGAACTACCACTCAAGCAAACAGCAATACTCTCCAGCAAAGGGAGCTGAAGCACAACAAACACACTTCAGCAATGCATCGGCTGCAGCAAATACCAAAATGTAACACACTCCCTAAGTACAATCCTCCCCCCCTCCTATGTGGAACAGCACATCTCCCAGGTTATCGTCAGAGCTCCACTATGAGCACAGGTCTTTGCTCAAGCCTGTTTTTGTTCCTCCCATCAGTACTAACATTTGGCAATACTACAAGGAGTTAGAGGATGCCCAGAAAGAAAGGAAAAGAACATAGGAAAAGATCAAATGAGCCATTAAGAAAGCACTAAATGAGAGAGAAACCCACAAAAGACAGAAAAGGTCCATTGGGAGCCATAAGCTTGCTCCTTGTCTAGAACTAAACAGGAAATAATAAAACGAGAGGAAAAACTTCAATGCAGTAAGACCTTGCAATTCCCAGCTCTGAATCCTGGAGACCAACCCTCCTCACAGAGATGTGTGGAGCCAGCATCCCACCAGAGCATCATGCTGCTGGGCAGGGCAACTGACAAGTGTCTTAAGGTTGCTGTTCAGAAAGGAAAAACTGAAGCATGGGGTCTCATCTCCCACCTGACCAATACAGATGCTTCTGCAAGTTCTCCCTTCACATAACCAATGTTCCCAGCTATAGCAAAGAAACAGGAAAGCAAAGGATCTTTGGAAAGTTCAGGTCTAAGGCACACCGAGTCAGACTCCGCTCCAAGTCTCAGAGCAGCCAGCTGAGCCTCTCCAGGAGCTACAGCAACAGGCATTCCCTGAAGATTAACTGATGAGATCACCCACAGCAGCAGATTTGGCTTTAATCACCTCAAACAAACAGGGAAAAGATCACAGGATCTTCTCCACCGAGCATCTTCCACATAAGGAAGAATCATGCCCACGATAATGTGCTATCAGCTCACCTTTCTCTATTCATTTTGCTGCAACTGCTGTGATGAAAAACACAAAATGGTCTCTTTATCATAGACACTGGAGAGGAGACAGGCAGGAGACACAACAAGCATGACAAATCTGACTCCTAACATACACATGAATCCAAAAATATGCCACTTTCATTGGTTCAAGCAAGGACCATTCTGTAACTGTCATTCACAGGGAGTGTGCTTACAAAGTCAGGAAAAGAGCCTGAAATACAGGAAGAGGAACAGAGTGAAACAAGCTTTCAAGACACAGCCCCGACAGAAAGAAAAACTCCCAAGAACTGTCCAGCAGAAGTAATCAACCAAAAGACCCAGGCACCACAGGCACTGCACAGTGACAAAGGCAGATCAAACAGCTTGCCTTTGAAATTCAACAAGTTACTCCAGGTACACAGAAACTGGACTACACCAGTCTAGAAAAATAAGGAGATAGAAGACAAGAGGACAACAGCTTTTTATATTCACCCTAGTGATTACACTGTGGAGAGAATCTGTGCACACTGTCAGGGCAGCACTCCCAAGCAGCAAGAAGCTGCAGAAAGAAGTCAAAATCAGGAGGTGATCAGTCACTCCACGAAGCGACAGCAATGCAATGCTAAAACAAAGCAGAAAAGGACAAACTACAGGTTCACCTGGCAGCATGTTCCTTCCTAAGTTGCCTGGCAGCTGGATGATGAAAAACGCAAAAGATTTCAAGGAAATACAGAAGCCACAGCAGGATCAGCAACACGGGATAAAAAGTAGAGAAGGAAAAAATGTGGTGTTGTGACAGAGACAGCAGAAATCACACCAGTAATTGTTACATGCTCCCAAGCAGAGAAAGACAACGCAATGCTTTTCCAGCTTTCAGTTTCTCCTATGATAAGATCCAAGTACTTCAAACCATCTATTTTCTTTCACTCCCCCACCTCCTCAGGTCTCTCCCTCTCACCCTGCCCTCCTCTGTTCAGGCAATCTTGGCCAGCCATTTCTCAAGGCCCTCAAAGTCAGCATCTCCCTCCTCTCCCTTGCTGCCACGAGCGCTGCACTCCACAAACTCCACCTTCATGGGCAGCTGAGAGAAGTCAAAGTCCTTGCCCTTCTTCCCCAGCTGAGCAGGGCCCCCAGTCCCTGAGGCATCCAGACTGGTAGGGGCTGCAGAGCGGGTCACTCGTAAGGTGTTGCTGCAGAAAGAGAAAAGAGAAGATCAGGAACTGTGAAATAATGACAGCCTACATCATAACCAGAGATGCTTTGGTTTTAGCTGTCAGCAGATCAGCAACACCAGGGACAGAAGGCCCCAGAAGCACACCCATGTCTCTGCCCCATGAGGCACAGGCAGGGACAGGCACTTTGTTCATTGTAAACAGCTGCTGCAAGGCACAGCTGAGAGAGGCTCAAGAGAGAAAGACAGATCATGGGTTTGGTGAAGGAAACAGAACTTCTAAACAGGCAAAGGCACTTCCCATTGGCAGGGAATGAACCCAGACTGTGAGAGCTGCTTGTCTAAGTGAAGGTGCCTAAAGCTAAAAGGATGCTTGGCCCACAGTGCTCAAATCTGCACTGTTTTTTGACAGGCTAACTGGGAAAACAGGCACCCATGACATAAGGGATCATGCAGATCTTCACCCCATAGCCACCTAAACGTGCCAAAATATTTCTGGAGACTGAGAGGTGGATCCAGCCTCCCCAGTGCTCCAGCAAACAGTGCGTGACCAATGACCCCAGGCTGCAACACTGCTGTTGTTCCTGCCCTTCATCCTGTGGCAGATCTCAGCAACCTGCTACCTATACAGAGGCAAAACTTCACTGCTCACACTCAGACACCCTGCTCCCACAAAGTACAAACTAGAGGCAGCATGGGGACAAACAACAGCCTGAAAAGGGTAGTGAGGCACTGCAGTTTGATGGCTTTTGTCAAGCTGCATCAGGCACAGATACAAACAACAGATACAAACAAACTACCCAGGGCTTTGTCTTGCAGAAGGGAAGGTGGGTACTCAGCAGTGAAAACGCAACAGTACAAATCACCCTGCTGCCACCCACTGGCCAAAGAGGCTAGCAACAAGACAGCTGAGGAACACTCGTTGGACACCAAAGAGCAGCAGGCACCACGTGGCACTGATTCTCCACACCACAGCTTCAAGGAAGCAATATCTTTTTTGTCAATTACTAGATCTTAGTGCTTTAGCAGTGACAGTCTTCCCTCACCCTGATTACACCTCCACAAACAAAACAGACTTCTCTTTATATTCAGTGAACACAGATATGCTCAAAGGACTCACTAAACACAGGCAGAAGAGACAGAAAGGAGAAGACAGAAGCTCAGAGGATGATTCAAGATCCAGTCTCACACTTACAGCTCTTTCTCCAGTTGCTGTTGAATAAGTTTTGCAGATTTTGCCATTGTGATATCTAGAGAGAAAACAGAAAAGGAAATAATTAGCTCTTTGGTATTGTGTCAGAATCTGCTTCCTGCTCCTAAAGGTACAGCTAGGCTTGATCATATCATGCTGTCATAAGACTTAATGGGACAACAGCAGTAGTGTCTGTGCTAGAATAAGGGACAGAAGAGCTTTAGATCTGTTGGTAGGAACAAGAGCAATCCCAGGACCTGATTTAAGGCAGGGAATTAATTTCTTTTCATGGTCTGGAAACAGGGCAGTAAATCACTTCAAACAAGGCTCAGCACGCTCACCTGTCCTGGCATTACACAGCTCAGCACAGTGCTTTCTAGAACTCTAAAGTCCCAAGACATTCCTATGATACTGCAAGAAAAAGCTAGAAAAGCAAACATGGCACTAGCAGAAAGTTTCAAACCATCCTGCAGGGATCCACATCTCTGCAGGAAAAGCTGTAGAGACTGGGCTCTTAAGCCTGTCTAAAGAGCCTTAGCTCTTTAAGTGGTGCTTTTCTGCAAAGCTGTTTGACCCCTGATCGAAGAATTCTTCCAATCACTGCTAGAAAAGTTCTTGCTGAGCAGCCTGAGTCTACACAACTAATTGTCTGCCTTCGTTTTGCTGAAATCCTGACCCCTAGGAAATTCACCATGCGTGGTGTAACAATATAACGTGACAGAAAACACAGCAACGACAGCAGGGTAGCAGAGTCTCGTGCCTCTGCAAGTGAAGATAAGATGAACTGCAGCAGCTGCAGATACAGAAACAAAGAAAAAAAGCTGCTTACCTTCAGAAGGCCCCAGGCAGGCAGGGCTCTCCAATGAAATACCCTCACCTCCAACTACACCAACCCTAAATGAGGTCTGGAGGGGGTGGATCCTGGTTCCATCAGGATTACATTGCATTGCATTCCTGAGCTCCCCTCAGGAAGGCCCTGCCTTCCACCAGGTGCTCCATCACCGCTTCAGGCTGTGACTTAGCATTTCTGCCACACAGGGCATTAACCCTAATAATCACTGGAGGACCGAATCACCACTTCCACCTTCAGGGCAGCACCCAGTACCTTGTTTATTGCAAGCGATCAGCAGCGCGGGTGCATTTTTGAGAACAGTGCTGTCAACCAGGACCTGGTACAGGAACTCAGCCACATCCTTCACCTCCCTCTGGAAGGCTACGCTGTCAACCACAAACACGATGGCCCTGAGAAAAAGAACACGTGTAAGACATGAACCTCTGTAACACAAAAAGCAGGTTAGCACGTGGGGACTGAAATACATCTTGTATTGATATCCAGCAGGAAACCTGTTCCTCTCTGTCCCAAGGACACACTACACGTCCCAAGCCTCCCCAGTGCATCACCTCCATACCTTACCTCCCCTACCTTACTAGGAAGTAGGCGATCAGAACACTGTGCCCCAGCAATACACGGCAGTGCTCTGACTCCCTGGGCACACAGAGCAGAACCCCCACCTGGCTCACTGCACCCTCACGCGTCCCACCCCTGGTACTAACACCACCTGGCCCCACCACCACCTCACCTGGCTGCAGCCTTGAACCTCTCCAAGAATTGAAGCCGCAAGCTTTCGTGGCCTGGGAGATCGATTAAAGTCACATTAGTGCTCTAGGAACAGAAAAGAGGGCTGTTAGCAACACTTACACCAGGAATAACGGCAATCACACCCTGCAGAAAACCAGTCTGGGAGCAGATTCCAGTTAGCTTGTGCCAGGGCAGAAGCACATGAATGAACCCCACACTGGACAGAAGCGTGTAACCCACCCCAGGATGCAGTCTGCCCACCACCCCCAAAAATTCTGACAGGCAAAAGAAATTGCAGAGGAACAACACTCATGGCCAGGACTTTGCAAGGACATCCAACACCAGCAAACCACGCAGCAGAGCTGACAGAATAGAGCATAGTCACAGAGAAAAGAGCATGCTCAGCCCACTTTTCTCCTCCCCATGACTACCAACCACATCACAATGTGAGTGGCAGATCTTTGTGAGCTCCTTGGTCACTACACCAGCAGATTTACTCTGTCTCTGTTAGCAAGCGTATCTCTGCACAGCAAAATCACAGACTCCTGTTCTGCAAATCCCTGACGCAGAATGATAACCCCACAATCTCTGAATGTGAATTTATCTGAATTTAAGCTGCAAATCAACCTAAATACTCAAAACTTTGCTGGAAATAACACAAGAACAGCCTTGCAAGATGCTCTCTGAATAGAAAACAGTAAATATTTCCCTTTCTACAGGCAACTAGACAGACAAACAGCGATGTTAAAGAGAACAAATGCCTCTCACAGATTCCTAGTCAAGATGTAGCCACTGAGGGCCACATCAGCATTCCCAGGATAACACCTGCTGTTACTCAGGGGGAAGAGAATGTTCTGTAAGGCCCTGTCTTCTGGGCTGCTTTTGTGTTTCAACAGAAATTTTCAATCAGAAAAGCAGCAGCCTGTCACAGCATCCCAGCAATTCTCCCTCAAAATATCTCCTGCCTGCTCAGTCCCAGAGACACTGAAAAAGAACTGCAGACCTTCTGACTGTTTTTAATCTCTTGCTATTACTGTTGTTAATAAAGATCACCAGAGAAAAGGCAGAAAAGCATCCTCTACTTTCACAATTCACCAGCAGACACCATGCTGCCACCTTGTGCTTCACTGCCACGTGTGCACCCGGCAAGAAACAGAAATGCTTCTGAAACTAAAATGATTGCCACAAACCAAAAATAAACCAGGGTCTGAAAGTAACCAAACCCCCCTGGGGACCAAATGAAACTCTGCTGGAGGCTCTTTCCTTCACAAACCTACTTTCTACTCCACGTCAGACCCTCTCCTTGTGCACTAACAGAAAGCTGTACCACAGGGGCCGAGCAAGGGCTGCTTCCCAGCTGGGAGCCTGCAAAGCACAAGAGACATAAGCGCAGCTCAGCACTGGGAGCCCCAGCACAGAACGCCGGTGGCATCCAACACCT
This sequence comes from Centrocercus urophasianus, assembly GCF_019232065.1. NCBI lineage: Eukaryota > Metazoa > Chordata > Aves > Galliformes > Phasianidae > Centrocercus > Centrocercus urophasianus. The sequence goes on along the minus strand of NW_024884744.1, from coordinate 19,248,033 downwards.
GAAGCACTGCGCAGCGCTGCGGCTGCCTGCTCACCTTGTCGCTGCTCACTCTGTAAACGGCAGAGCTGTCAGTTATGGAGGTCTGCGTATCTCGATATTTGCCTGTCAACAGCTGCACAGGGGAAAACAATACCAGCAATAAAGCCAACCGTTTGCACACTGAGGGTCGTGAACGCAGCACGCGGCCGAACCGAGCGCTTACCCGGGCGAACAGCAGCGTCTTTCCCGCGTCGCAGAGGCCCAGCAGCAGCACGGCCCTGCGGCTGCTCCTTGCGCCTTGCGCGAGCCTCCAGAGCACTGCGGGAGAGAGGAGAAAGCGCCTGAGCCCCCGCCGCTTCCCGCTGCCGCCTTTCCCCGGCCGGGCCGCGACTCACGGAGCGTGAGGGCGACGACGATCAGGGCAAGAAGGACGGAGAGAGCGGCAGGGCCGGGCGACTGCAGTTCCCGCCGCAGCGAGTCCAAGTACGGCTCCACGGCACCCGCCATGATCGCCTGCACGCACACGTCCCCACTGCGCGGCTTCCGGCCGCGCCACACTACTTCCGGTTTCACACGCCACTTCCGGTATCTCCCCACGCTGCGCCGCGTGGTCTGCTGGGAGTTGTAGTCCGTCAGAAAAAGGGGCAAGGATGGAAGGCTGTCCGAAAGCAGCCAGCGTTTGTTGGTTTGTTCAGCCCAGAGCACGGGACCTGAGCGGAGCTCCCCTCGTGGCGGCTGCAGCTCCTCACGGGGAACGGATGGGCAGCGCCGAGCTGTGCGCTGAGGGAACGGCGTGGGGCTGCGTTGGGGAGGGGCGGCTGGGGGCAGGGAGAGGTTGTGCAGCGCGGGGCGGTGGGCACGGCACAGCTCCAGCGGGCACGGCCCTGGTGCCAGAGCTCAGGGAGTGCTGGGACACCGCCGTGAGACATCGGGTTTGGGTGGTGCTGCGTGGGGCCGCGGGTTGGCCTCAGTCAACCTTGTGGGTTCAATCTGTGACTCTCCTCAACTATACATACTGCTTTTTGAGAGTATTGCTTGGTGGAAATAACTGCTGCTGCGCCATTCCTGTCCCGCCAGTTGAGAGATGAGGTGGAGTGACTTCCATTCACACTTTCCACTATATTTTTGTGGGCTTTTTGTTGTTGTTTATCTTTTCCACCCTTCAGCTGCCCTCTTATAAACACCCTCTCTCTTCCCCATATCCCAACCGCAGTGGGCAGCTGTTGACCGCTGGGGAGACACGGGGATAATCTAGGTGAAACCAAAGCACAGGTAATACAAAACATCTGTTAATTAGGATCTAGGACATATTTAATCCATTTTGCTTTGGAAAATATTGAGCGGGATTTCTCTCATGAGCAGCAGGAACCTCAAATGGCAGTAGCCAAGTCGGTGCCTGGCACTGGCCTGCAGCAAGGGGTGCTGGGGAAGGAACGTGCTTAATGACTCTTGAAAAATCTCAGGAAACCCATGTAGATGTTGAGATTTTATTTCTTGCTGTGGCAGTAGCAAAGAAGCCACATTCAGAGTGATGAGGATGGGCAGAGGAAGCAGCAATGGCAGAGGGCCCTCTGTACATCAGTGTTCCGTGCAGAGGACATGAGAGGAGTCATGGCACGAAGTTTCCTCCCCCTTCAAAAAGGGCCCTTCTCTCCCGTTACTTGTTCTGAAGGAAGGTGCACACCTGGAGGAGATCTGAAAAGGAAAAGGACAGGGAGAAGTTCAGACCTTGCACTGAAACAGAAAACACAACACACTCCTGTCCCACCAGCACGCACCCAACCATGCCAACATTGTCACAGCATGGGAAACATGTCCAGCATCCCACCTAAGACGTGGGCCTTAACCACAGATGACACTGAGTGCACGCTAACAGGACACAGTGGGCTGTTATACTACTTCTCAGATTGCCTGTTTTCTAAAGGCAAGAAAAATCTTTCATTCTCGTTCATGCCAGAGTAACACATTTCCAACCTGGCTTCAGTTAGCTCAAGAAACTCTGAGAAAAGTATAAAGACAGCTTCATGTGTTATCCTCTTTTTTTCTATTAAGAAATTAAATGGGCAGCAACAGGAGTTAACTGTTCATATCTCTGAAACTAAGCACTGCAATTGAGTGACATTTTTTTGAGGCTGTTACATTTACCTGACGGGTTGCAGGTATTGAGGCTGGAAATCCCTTCATAGTATTTATCTCCGAGGAACTCCTTGTATGTCACTCCTGGGCGGAGTTTCATCAGGCACTTGGTTAAGTCTTTAAACAGAAGATCTTTGGTTTGAGACTCAAACATCATGAACTTGCTTTTCTCACTTCCATTCACTCCAAACCGTTCCTGAAATAAAGTCACAAAGAGGTAAGCGTATGTAAAAAGTAGAAACAAAGCAAGATTCGGCTTGTACAAGCCTCTCAGTAGCAGTTCTTCAGCATGATGACCACTGTCATGGGGAGCCGTTCTACCTGCCTGAAGGGGGGGGTTCAGGAGGGATGGAGGAAGGGGAAGCTTAAGGGATGAGGCTCTGACCCTGTATCGGCAAGTCAAAATCTTCCACATTTTGCTGACGTGAAATGCAGAGCATCACTGCTCTAAAAATATCAACACACGATGTAAAAACCACCCCAGAACATTCCTTCCGCTGTCAGGACCACCAACCTCCTGTCTCTCCAGCAGCTCACTGATTTTCTTTGCTTTCTCTGGGCGCACGACCACAGCGTGGGTCGGAACTTCAGCCAGGTTGCACTCCCTGTAATCCATAACATTTGCCCGTCTCCCATCAGTGCACAGCAACTCAAAGTCGTCCATCTGCAGATCCTTGGCCCACTCAGCTTTGTTTTTGCCTATGAAGGGAATTGATTTGGAGGTTCAGAGATCTTGTGTAGCAGAAGCACACTGACAGCAACCAGCAAAGTGTTTGTCCCCGCACTGGTGTGCACTGACCCTTGGATACCCTGTGTGTACTGAAAGGGATGCAAGTAAAACTCAGGAACAGTCAATGGGCAGGGGGCTGTGGTTAATAGGCCACTGGAATAAATGTATATCCAAAATGAATGCTTTGGGAACAGAAAGAACGCAGATGGGGCAGGCAGCCCACCAAGCCCCATGCAATAGGACAACCACGTACCGCCAGTGTTTTCCTCCACAATGGAATGCTTGATAAAGGCCACATCACCCCTCTCAACCAGACACCTGTGGAGTACAGAGAGAGGAGGTGCACATTTCAGTAGCCATGCAAGCTTGCATCAAAGTGACTCCACCCCTGCAGCATCTCTCCGCTATTAGATGCAACCGAAACGAGATTAATTGCCTTTCTAAATTCATGCCCAATCCGAATTACCCAGACTTGAGCTGTAACTGTGTCGGTACAGACAGAACGGAACCAGGAGACAGAACCACAGCTGACCCTTCTGGCCCCTTCTCTTTTTAGGGGGCTGAGCACTACCTGAGCATCACCCTCACCTACCGTAAAGCTCCAGTATATCCATAGTATTTCTCGTGGCTGCTAGCGACGCACTTCTCTGGTGGGATTTCCCCAGAGCCCTGGCACAGTTGGCAGAGGCGAGAGTCAGGAGGAGATCCAGGAGCACAGCCCTCGCTGAAGTATTCATCTGAGGGCAGGAATATGAGAAATTCACTTTCTCTACTCTGAAAAATTGGGGTTTCTTTTTGCAGCACGTTCTGGGCCGCGCTATGTTTGGCAGGAATCTGAGAGCTCAGGGGAAAAAGGGAACCATAGAGAAAGCAGAAAGGAGGTTGGAGAGGCTGTGTAAAGCTTACTAACACCAGTAGGTCCCTGAGGTTACGTTTCCCATTAATAATTATATGTTTATTTTTCCTTGGTTCATAATTTAACATTATTTTTGTTGGACTGTAATTCTCACTGATCGGAAGTTGGACGTAGAAGTTGAGCTGCAGACTTTTCACCCACTGTTCTTAAGGGAGTCATATCAGACCCTTGAAGATTCTTGAACTGAAATCTGCCTCTGTTCCCTACGCCCAGCCCCTGAGGGACTCATAAATCCATCCTTCACTCCCATCCTGTGCTTTGCACAAGGAGCAGCCTGTCCTCCTACTTGGGGAATGCTTTTTGGGCTGCCAAAAGAGGAAGGGGAGAGATGTGAAAAGAAAGCAAAGCCCCCCCAAAGCAGCTGATGCACTGCATCCTGCTTGCAAGCAGTCACCAACAGCCTGAAACTTTGCTCACTGAAGTCTTAAGTAACAGACTCATTTCATTTTCCATCTCCAAGTGAGTCTTCGAGGCATGAGAAGCTTTGAAAATCAGAGGATGCATGGCAAAACACTTTTCCTCGTGGATTTCCATCTCAGACAAGCAGATGCATGACCCCGACTCACCAAAATTGCAGCTCCCTGTCCTGTTGTGAATCAAGCCCATGGGGATGTTCCAGCCAGCAGTCCTCCCCACAGCGGTGTGGCACGACTTCTTGCCCTTCAGATTGTTCCAGTTGACATCGCTGCCTTTCTTCACGACAGCCACAGCGAAATATGATGCTTTTGGGAGAAAGATGGAGGAGAATTAAGGCCTGACCCCAGAGTCCCACTGCTCTCTCTTAGCAGAGCGTCGGCAGAGGGCATCTATGTGCAGCATAGCAGAAATATTTTGTGCTTATTAAGGACTAGCCATGTAGCAACAAGAGAATGGTTTGCAGATGTGATACATCTACTCCCACAGCACTCCTGGGAAATCATTATCCCTGTCACTTTTCCCCCACTAAAACTCTGGCACATGGCTCTGCAAGAAGGCTGTAGCAAGATATATATAATGCATGTCTCTCCAATTCACATCCGCCCTTTAGCAAAGGATGAAATCTTCCCTCTTGTTGGCTTTTATTTCTATAAAAAGCAATTCCCTAAGGCTTCAGACCCCCTTTCCCTTTTGCAGCTCATGGCTAAGTCATGGTGTGCCCGTGCTCCAGAGAGCCACAACTCCACACAAATCTCTGCAGCTACTGGATGCTTTGCTTCGATCAGCAGGCCCAGAATTTCCATGCGTGTGTTAAATCTGCCACCCAGATTTTTAACATCAACACTGCACACAGTGGTTCTCACAAGACTCTACGTAGAGTCTTGGCCATGTATTCTCAACCCATGACTGCAGATGTATTTTTCTACTTCTATCCAAAAGGACTATTTCCTGCTCCTCTGCTGGGACTAATTACCTGGTTGTGCTTCTGCTCTGCCACACTGGCTTCCATCTGCGAGAAGGAAAAAGATGATATTAGACAAAAGAAACATAAAATCCCAGACTGAATCAAGCTCACTGATTGCTCAGCTGGCTTTTAAGGCAGTATCAAGTGCATCAACAGAACAAAGAGCAGCTGGGATACATCACCAAGGCGGCTTTCTGGATTTCAGAATGAAAGCAGTGCTTTTGCATCAGCCCTGTCCCCTCTGTGGGGCTGCACTCACCATCATAACGTTCTGACATCACTGGCACCAGGCCACAGACACCAGCCGTGTAGACCAGACCTCCATCAAGGGCAACAGCATCTGCTTCACCTTTCTGCAGCAAAAATTGCACAGTGATGAAATGACACTATTTCCCCAAACTGGATCATAAAAGCAGCACGTGGTGGGAGGACGACAAGCTGGGGGCAAGGGATTTGAGAAGCCATTCTTTGCATACAGACAAATGAGTCCTGTCTGATGTGACAACAGGGAAAACTTTGGAGACTTGTCAGGCCCAACCCATCAGACCATATCTGCACTTGGCAGAGACAAGGCATTAGAGCCCTACTGGGCAGCATCAACTGGGAAGGGGACATACTAACTGCAGGAGATTTCCCTCTTGGGATCCTGCAGCCCTATTTGTTCTTCAGTCAAGGCACAACTGATCCAAGCAAGTCAGTCTAAATAATCTTTCTCAACTAATTATTCTTTTAAAAAACCTTGGCCAATACAACCATTTTGTTTTTATGTGAACTTAATATCTCTTTCTCGCTTTCTTCTTTTTATATTTTAGCATAGTTATCTTCCTTTTCCAAGTAAAATGCTGCTTCTCACCAGAAAATTACTTTTTAATGGGGAGAAACCAAAAAAGAACACCTTCAGAAATGTAAATCCCTGAAAAGTTTATCGAGCCCTTTCCCCATGATGAGGTTGGTTTCTGCCTGCTGGTATTTCTCACAGAGTCCCCTACATTTGCAGACTCCTGCCCCACATCTATTCCCAGGCTGAAAAAGGCAATGCCACTCTCCATCTGAAAGGAACCCAGGCTGAAGGAAGGGAAAAAAGCCATACCATGATCTTAATGATGCAGTCCTTTGTCTCGTCTACCACGGTGCACTCCACGTCCCCGTTGCTCACCACACTCCAGCGGTCACACTTGCTCTTCTCATCCTTGCCTACTGCACACCACTGGATCCTGTTTTCTCTGGGGCTGGGAGTCAGCTGATCTATCAGGTCAATAAGGAAGAAATAATTAGTCCAGAGCTCTGTGGAATCACAGATCACATGGGCTTGGGGTTGAGAAGGGCTCCGCTATGAAATCCTTTGTGCACATGAATGAGAAGACCTGACCTAAGAGTCTCAAGATGAGGAGCAGAGATGGAGAAGCACAACCTACATTTCTGTGAGGCAGTACTTGAATAATCTCTTCTGATGCTACGTGAAGTCCATGCATCTCCTTCCACAAACACCAAAGTGGCTGATCTTACACCAGCGATCTCTGCCAAACTATGAATTTTAAGTGGCTTTTGGAGGTCCTTTGCAGGACCTTTGACTCAGAAAACCAGCTTGGAAATGTGTGGTGAGTCCAGATGGAAGCAAAGCGCCCTGCTGCTCTCATATGGTCAATTCTGGGCTTGATGTCTTGGGATGTTCCTTCTGATACTGTATTCTTATGTACCAGAAACAGCTATTCTGAGCAGCAGTTCTGAGCGTACCAATTCCCTTCCACCCACACAAGCCAATACCTTTCACAGGAAATACTTGATGCAGAATACTCTCCAGACTCAAAAAAGGCCATTCCCACCTTTCCTCATGCTCTGGATGGCACTGTAGTACTCAAAGCCCAGGTAGAGCTGAGAATCCATCAGCGAGGGGACGCGCTTCAGCATTATGGCAGAGTCTTTGAAAAGCAAGTCTTTGAAGACTGGGTCCTTCTTTCCAGGTGGCCCAAAGAGGTGGAAGTTACTCTTGGTGTCCACGCCAAAGTCAGTCTGACAGGGGAGAAAAAGAATGAGCCAGTAGCATTCCAGAGAAGTTGGAAAGTGGGAAAGAGCAAGCAAAACCACACAGGGCAGAGGAGGGGGAGGCAGGGGAAGGATAGCTGAGCTGGAGGATACCTGTGCTTTTGAGAGGAAGCTCCAGATATCTTCAGCCTTGCTGTCATCCCGAGCTACAACGGCATGAGCAGCCACTCTGGCCCAATTACAGGTCTTGTAATTGTCCACAGGCTGCCGGCTGCCATCCAAGCACAGCAGCTCGTACTCATCCTTCTGATCTGGGGCATTTTCTGGAGGGAGAGGAGAACCAACGACTTGCATCTCCACCAAAATACACAAATACACACACAAAAGTCCAGCCTGGGGCAGCATTGTAATGAACTGATTCTTGCTGAAGGCAGGAGACAAGCTGCACACTGCTCTTTGCAACAGCAATAAGTCTCCAAGTATGGAGACTGCACAGACTTCTCCAGACTGACGGAGCCCAGAGCATTTGCTGTGGCAATGCTATAGCTATCTCTATAATGTGGCACCAATTGTAACTTCTGAATTTAAATACAGCAGGTTTTCCTTCTGCAAAGAATCCCAAAGAAGAAATGGACCCCACCTCAATCGTGTTTTTTAGTAACTAGGATGAGTTCGTTCAGTAACACATCCAGTGGGTCAAAGATGAACAGACTGGAGGTTTTGGACAAACTAAGGTTTGCACAATGCAGACTAATGCCAGGATGGAGGGGCAGCAAGAGGTCAGACAGGAAAGAAGAGAAGCCAGTGATTCACAGGCCCACCTTCAACAGTTGTGTGCTTCACAAAAGCCACGTCTCCTTTTCCATCTTTCAGACAACTGTGGGTGGAGGAAGCAGAAGAGATGTTAAAAAAACCAACAACGAACAGACATTGTGGCTTCCTAGCTCCTGTTTTAGCAAATTGCTTCGGCTAGAGCTGCAATCATAGAGCAGTAAGCAGTCTTCCCAAAAAAAGTTATGCTGGCAGAGAAGTATTCCTCAAGAAACGCAGTTAGGCTTAGCACAGTGCTAGTGCTGCATACTCCTGTCTGTGCAAAACAGAACTGCTGAGCTCCCACTCTCATCTTAATGCCTGCCAGTAATTACTAATTGGACTGCTAATTACAGCAGTCCCAGCTGCTTTCAGCCCCTGGTTACAACACAGCATTGCCTGTCATAATGGAAAAAAAGTCCACTCACTGGAAAGCTCCAGAATATCCAGAATAAGGTGCATTGCGGGCACACTTGGTTTTGGGGTCCCCTTTGCACTGTCGGCACAGTTTTTGCTCGGTGGTGGCACCAGGCACGCAGCTGGCAGAGAAAAACTTGGCCACCGCTGTGGATGAGAAACACACAATAATCATCTTAAAACTCACATCCACAATGACCTGGGAGGGGAAGACACCCAGGAAATGGCTTGTCTGCTGTGCGAGCTGCCTCTGAACTTCTGCAGAAGATCCAGCAACACTGCTTCCAGCTTACCACCCCCCTAAGTAACATCAGCCCATTTCTCTCGCTTTACCTTGCTCCACTGAGCCTGAGTCTATGCCTTCCCACTCAATGGCCCCACGGCGGATGAGCGTCCCGATGGGGATGTTCCAGCCTGCAGACCTGCCCAGCCCTGTGTGGCAGGAGGTCTTGCCCTGCAAGTCATTCACGGTGAATTCGGTTCCCTTTTTCACAACAGCCACAGCGTAGTAGCTGGTTGTGGAGCCTGCAGTGGAGGAAGAAATGAGAAAACGATGAAAAAGCAAGAATGTAGAACATTTCGAGTCCTGGCAAAGCTCTGGGTTTACAGAATGAAGAGCTGCACTTCCAAGTAGTGCTCGTGGTCTGCCCATATTCCCAGCTGCAATGTCAATATGCAACCCGCGCTGCATGTTGCAACATGTAATAAATAGTGACCTGAAAATGCTATTCCATGCAAAATATGCCATGTCACTGCACAGACATTAGACTGTGAGACCTCAACAGTTCTTTTGGCAACTCTTTGGTAGGTCTTGCCTCAAACAGTGCTGCCCACTAAAACAAGCATGCAAGCCTTACAGTGACAGGACAAAGTGGAATGGTGTTAAACTGAGACAGGGGAGGTTTAGGTTGGACATTAGGAGGAAGTTTTTCACACAGAGGGTGGTGAGGCACTGGCACAGGTTGCCCAAGGAGGCTGTGGATGCCCCATCCCTGCAGGCATTCAAGGCCAGGCTGGATGTGGCTCTGGGCAGCCTGGGCTGCTGGTTGGTGACCCTGCACACAGCAGGGGGTTGGAACTGGATAAGCATTGTGCTCCTTTTCAACCCAGGCCATTCTATGATTCTCTGATTATGATTCTGTGATTCTAAAGTTTCATATTTAGCCTTTAACATGACACCGACTCTGTCACGTTACACATTAATAAAGTGGCTGAGCTTTAGGAATGGTCAGAAAGGACTCGGTCGCATTGCTTTGATCCCAAACATTGTGTACAAACAGGCTGATCTCCAGAACAGAGGTCAAAAGGGACTGGGGGCCCTAGATATGTGGCATTGCTCAAGGTAGTAAGGGCAGAAATGGAGAAATAGTGTCCATCTGGCTCCCAGGAGAAACATCAGAGGAATGGGGAGAGAAAAGAATCAGAGAAAGGGGAGGAATGGAGAAACAGAGCTAACTTGTATCAGTGGCAGAACTCTATTATGCCTCTCTACATTCTTGCTGTGCATTTCTGCTACCACCATTCAACTTAAAAACGCCATGGGAAAACCTACCTTCAGTTTGTTCGTAAACCTCAGCAGCAATGGGCTTCAGTTTGTATGGGGCAAGGCCTGCCTCAAACACTTGACCGCCATCCAAGCTAATGGCATCTGCCTCGTTATTCTAAACATCAAGAGAGTTCAGTCAGTTGGATATTAGGAAAAATTTCTTAGACAAAGCAGTGAGGTATTGGAACAGGCTACCTGGGTTGGAGTTACCATCCCTGGAGATGTAGCAGTGAGGGACGTGGTCAGTGGGCATTATGGGGTGGGCTGGGGTTGGACACGATGACCTTTGAGGTCTTTTCCAATCTTAGTGACACTGTGATTCTATGACCCCCATGGATGCGCCCTTCCCTACAGCAGGTGGTGATTGGAGGGAAGCCCCTTCTCCAAGGGATGCTGAAAGCCCCCAAGGCCCAGCTCAGGCTTTGGCAGCCCACTCACCGCAATGGCTTTTATGCAGTCCAGGTACGTTGCTTTCTGCACACAGGTCAATGTAATCCTCTCTTGTTGCGTGAGGTCCTTGAGGTTGTTGCATTTCTTCTCTTCTAGAGAGGATATGGTGCACCATCTGATGGCTGTCTTGGGGGGAGCAGCGAAACACACAGCTGTGGGGAGAACCAGAACAATCAAACAAAAAGAAGGAAACAGAAAACAAATAGTCTCAGAGAGGGAGAAAGGCACCAGGGGAAGACAAACAGTATCTTTGTCTCCTCGCAGTCATGGCCCTGGGTGAACAGCAGAACCTCCCCTGCATACCTCCAAAGGACCCCCCCTCCAAAGGTCTCCTTTTGGGACCCCCTTGCCCCTGGGTGACACAGCACTGCAGTCCCAGCAGCCTAAGCTCTCAGCAGCACCCACAGGAGCAGGAGAACAAATCCACACGCTCCAGCAGAAATCAAACTCAAAGCACATTGCAAAAGCAGAAAGAAAATGCAGTCCCACTGAAGCAGTCTCTTTGCAGATAGCTCCAGAGGGACAGCAGCTCTGGTCTGGGCAGACTGCATTCACCACATTGCCATGCACATTACCCTGGCAGGTGATGGGATGCATACACTTCTGCACTTCCCATCTCCACCAGCACACCCAATGACAGCAGTACTGTGTCCCCTTCACCCAAACTCTTCTTGTAAGAGTCCCCCCAAGCAGTAATCACTGCTCTGAGAGACTGCATCAGAGCACAGACTTTCACCCTCTTCAGCAGTCTAGGCACTAGAAACACAGGAATCTTGCAGATAAAGTGCAAGTAAAGTACAAATAAAATACACAGCAGGTCTCATACCACTATGGGCAGCCTGTGCTTCACGCTTCCCTTTAGCTGTGCACCTACCTGACTGAGCCCCTGGATGCACCCTTTGCCTTCTCTAGAACCCTGATGGCACATTTTGTTCATCCTCTGGTTAACCCATGCTGTCTGCATTTTCCTTTTCACTTCTGAAACATACTCTAATACTGGCTTTTGGAGGCAGAATTCTTCCCACAGATACCTCCCTCCCTCCCACACTGACTGTGGTCACAAAGAGGAATTCTAAGCCCTAATTCCCACGGCTGTAAGCTACGGTTTTCATGTTTTGGCTGCACAAAGCTGCCTTAATGTGCTTTGTGAGGCTGCCCTGGGTCCTCCTGGAGCCTGGTTTCACAAGCAGGTGTGGCAGGGGGGGTCCTGTGCTGGTTTCTCCCCCCATGCATGGATGCTTCTTTCACTCCCTGCCGAGCTGCTTCCTTAGAGCTCAGCCCAGCATCCTCATGTGCGGATACCCAGAGCTGCCAACGGAAGCATCTGGCAGGTTCTCAGTGCTTCTGCCTGGTCTGGCACACGTTGCAGCTCTGCAGAATAGCTGCTCTGAGGGGAGAGCCTCCTGCAAGGCTGAGACCCTCCATTCCCAACAGCCACTGCTTTACATGGGCACTTACCCACTATCCCCAGGGACAGCACGGTGCAGAGGATGAGCTTCATGGTGGGACAGGGAGCTGGGTTGAGGAGGGGGAGCAGCAGTGCTGGTCACAGACCGTCCCCTCTGGGTCTGTGATGGCTCCGGAGCCTCTTTCTTCCCCTTTTATAGAGGAGCAGCCTTGGCAGTGTTTGCAGAAGCAATGACCTAACACTGTTTGTCCTTCCTTGTTTCTCAATAGCTCCCAAGTTGCCCCCCTTCCTGGCTCAGCCCATTTTTAGGAAGCCTTTCACTCTTTGGCACTGAAACCCTTCGCAGCCAGGAGTTGGAGCAGGCAAGGTGCTCTTTGTTTTTACAAGGGGCTTCAAATGGAAAATTCCCAAGTTGTGACATGTAAGTTCCCCAGCAGGCTGCCGTGCTGCGGGAGGGGCTGTTTTCTTTGTCTGGCCACCCCCTGCCTCGCACAGCCTAATTGCAGAAAGTCCCCGCTGAATCCAGCACTGAGCTTCACGTGTTTGCCAGTAACTCTCACTGCTGTGCCCAGCACCCTTTGGCTTGCTCTTTCCCTTTCACTCTCTTGGCAATGGCAGCAAGATCCAAAGGCAGTAACGTCCCTCGCAGATGGGCTGGAGAGCAACTTGTGCAGGCAGAGGAAGCCAGCAGAGCAGCCAGGCAGCACAAGGGCAGCCTGCAGCCAGCAGGAAGCATTGCGCCTCATCTTCTTCAAGTCGTCGTCGAACCTGGAAGAAGTGCTGAATTCAGAGCCTTCTTCTCATGCAGACCCTCTCCATCTGATTCTACCAGCACACAGAGCTGGGTGCCACTCCGCATTGGAGCAGGGCAGGTGGCTTTGGGGCAGCCAGTCCCAGTGTTGGTCATGGCATGGTTCCATGTCCACATCCCTGGGAAGGGGGCCTCTGGTAGACCTTTGTCAATGACCATCCATCACACACTGTGATCGTGCCAGACATGCCACTGTGGCTGCTGGAGGTGCACTGGGGCAGCAGCATCTTTAGCAGTTCCCTCAGTGTGGCTGGTTCCTATTTCGCATCCTTTCATCTCCTTCTTTCCCAGAAGAGCAATGTTTCTCATGTCCAGAGCTCCTCTGAACACAGCACAAGCAGGAGGGGAAATGATTTGTCCCCACAGCGAGGCAGTGCCACTCTTAAACAGCCTTCCTCCCTTTTAAAAACTGGAATCTCCCATCCTTATTTATTCCATTGAGCTGGAGATCTCGATTCCACAAACCGAGTGGTTACAACACAGGGGAAAGCTCAGAAAACATAAAGGAGCGCTTCAAACAACAGAGGAGAAGTTGCTGGGAAAGCCTGTACTGTTTTGCTTTAAGTTCATGGTTAGGGAACCCACGGGGCACCTCCCAGTCTTTTGGGATCTTCCCTAAGGGACCCAGATGTCTCCAAGGCATCCTTTTCAAGGAGCACTTTCCACCAAAGAATGCAAAGAGCCAAATGCCTTCCCTTCTGCTGCCCTGTCTGAAGTCCACTCTCTCACATAAATATAGGCACACGATTCAACATTCTACTTACATGCATTACTCACTGCCAGCTTGCACAGTTTTGTGCCAAAGGAGGGCTCTTCCCATGTCTCATATGAGGTCTAATAAACTGAGATTAAACAGCAGAACTGATTCTTATTATTGATGAAAATTCTTGTCTTCCAAGGTAAGGGGTCAGTGCTGAGCCGCATGCAAGCAGGAGCTGCTTGATCAGGAGAGGTAAGGCAGTGCTTCTTGGACTCCAGCCTTGTTATTCAGGAAGTATCAGGTCTTCTCCAGGATGTCTTCATGAAACATGCTGGGATATTATTGCCCATCACAAATCCATTTTGTTGCAACACTGCACATCCTGATGGTTCTGTTTTCAGAAAGAAGATGCTGCTAAAAATTACACGAAGGATGAAGAAATACCAATGAACACACCCTCTGGCCAACTGCAGGCCACTGGCAATACACAAACACATGTCACCTCCAGGAGAACTGGGCTTGGACCCAAGCTAGGTAACAACGATGGCAAAATAGAATCACTTATTTCTACATCTCCACGTGGAAAGAATTCATCCCCTGACTCCGTATGGATATGCTGTAGTTTGTGGTTGAAACCCGATTGGAGTTTTGGCCGTGTCCTGAGGAAGAATGCTTGCTGTGATTGGGCTGGGATGAAGCTGGAGCTGGCATGGTGAGATTGGCTGAGGGCAAAGAGCAGCATACGCCAGTGCTTCAGGTTTATCTGTAGCGCTTGGCTTGTTTCCCTCTGGAGATGGGAATATGTAGTTTGTGTCTCAGCCATGGCTGGAACCTGCCCATGACAAAGGTACCAACGTGGTCAGATCCAGCAGCTGGGCTCCAGTTCCATCCTGTGCTGTCCACAGGTCATGTCACAGCAGGTAAAGGCCAGGAGGGCAGCTTGATGGGAATGCATTTTTAGAATAGAATAGGATCATTAAGATTGGAAAAGACCTCTAAGGTCCCCAAGCCCAATCACCAACTCATCCCCAGCATGCCCACTGACCACATCCCTCAGTGCCACATCTCCACAGTCCTTCCCTTCCCTTCCCTTCCCTTCCCTTCCCTTCCCTTCCCTTCCCTTCCCTTCCCTTCCCTTCCCTTCCCTTCCCTTCCCTTCCCTTCCCATTTTCCAGTTCTCCCTCCCTGCTCCCTGCTGGTAGCCCAGGGGGGACAGATGACACAGCCTGGCACTCAGCAGGCAACTGCTTGACTCCCAAGTCAGCACAGGGTTCCAGCAGCAGTGCCAGCCCTGCCAGTGTGTCTGTGCCCAGCAGTGACTGAGGTTTCCCAGTGCCTGACGAATGCCCCAAGAACACCCTGCAGTCTTTCCAGAAACATGCTCCCAACACTTCTTTGGACCCAGAGGCCACTTTTGAGTCTGTGTTCCAGCTCCAGAGCCAGTGTGGTTAGTTTATTTTCAGGACGTGCCATGAACCTATTTCCCCACTGATTAGGAGAAATGCTTGGTGTCAGGTTTGGGCTGTGTTGCAATATGCTGTTTTCTACCTGGGATGAGCCAAACTGGCCAGTGGAGAGTGGGAGCAGATGTTGCTTGAATCAATATTTACTTCTAAATATTGCTTAATTTCTAAACCACACACAGCAAACAAAGAGCCCTCTGTCCACTTTAAGCAGCTCTTTGTGGCTCAGAGCACTAAGCCTAGCCGCAGGCTGTAGCCTCTTGCCCAGAGCTGCTTACCGTGTCATACCAGTACAGGTTTGCATTTCTGGCTAGGTGCTAATGCTGGCCTGACCAGGAGGTACCAGCAGCTCAACACTTCCTACCTTGCACAGTATCTCTGCAGGACAGTGCCACAGCCCCATGACCCTAACCCTAACCCTGTGCATGCTCTCCTTCCAGCAAATGCCCAGCATTGACGAGAAAAAGGTTTTCCTGGTGGAGAAGCTGCCTCCTCTCAACCAAGCCTCCAGCAATCCCCCAGCCCCACTGCTGAGCTCAGCAGTGATTTGTGCTCTCTTAGCTCCTCAGCTATGTAATTAGTGACATTCCTTCTAATGAAGGATTCCGGTTTGCTTGATTAACCCAAAGGTTAACAGGGTTACCAGCAGCTCCATGCAGTCCTGGGAGCTTTGGGAAAGGAACACAGGAAGGCACGGTGGGCTGATTCCTGCTGGAATCATGGAGCTGTTGGAGATCTTTTCATGCCTGCTTCCTGGGTATTTCCTAAAGATTGGTGGGAACAAACCAGCAAATATTGATAATCAGGAAAGAAAGGACTATCAATATCAGTAAATACTACCAACATATGCCTGTGGGGAGATACTGGGCCATCCTGGAGGAGCAGAACATAAGAGAAGGAGGCACAAAATGGCTGCGGTTGGGTCCTTCTGGCCCAATCCCTGCTCCAGCAGGGCCATCTGGCTCAGGGTGCCCAACACCACCTTGTTTCCAGTGGAGAAGGGAGCTGGGGCTCACAAAGGACGTCTAGGTGCTGGGCAGTAGGAGCAGGAGCACAGACGTTCCCCAATGGTGACAGATCCCAGGCCACTGGCAGCATCCGTGCAGGAAGGGGACAGGAGGGAGATGGTGGCAGAGTGGATCATAAGACATCGCAGCCATTCTCAGGTGCAGCCAGATCTGAGCCACATCCATTGCATTTATACAAGGAGACACTCAGCTACGTCCTCTGCTTTGGGAGCTCCTTCAGCTGCTGTTTGGACATCCAGGGGCTGGCAGTGCTCAGCGCTGCTGGAATGGGCCCACGGAGCAGGGGCTGAGCCTCTTATCGCCCTGCACAGCCCATGGGCAGCCCAGCTGGGCTGGCACAGCCCCCACCAGGCATTGTGTTCAGCTGCAAGATGGCTCTGCAGCCAGAAATGAGGTTTGGGCATCAAGTGAGCGGGAAAGGGGTCAGGTCACCAATAGGTCAACATGAACTCTACCATTTGCTGTTCAGCCCCTTTCCAGTTAGCTTATTCACGGTAATCATTAATACCAAACACCTATCCTCATGCAGAGCCTCACAATGGCTCATTTTTAACCTGTCACCACCACCACACGTTATTACACGTGTCCTGGCCAAAGCCACCTTCCTTGGCAGCAGTAAACGCTCTTATGGCAGTCCCATCTCCCGGCTGATCAGCAGTGATTTTGTAACCAACAGAACATACGTTGCCCAGCATTCCCTTCCATTTTGTCATTCTGAATCAGCATTGAAGGGAGTTAATGGAAACTGGGCTTCAGAATAACAGCGAGGCTTAGTCTTTATTGGAGACCTTTCGACCTCTAGTTAAATTAATTTTTCTCTCTGTTTGAGGTTCTTGAACATGGCAAGGGCAATCCAACAGCCATGAGCCATGCAAACACCACATCCTTCTGAGCAAAATGCCCAAATGTGACACCAGTGGTTAAATATTGGCAGCACAGTGTTCTTCTGGAAAAAACGATGCAAAGAAGTTGAGGAATGACCTTTGTTAATTCATTAACTACCGAGAGTCATTTTCTAGGTGCTCTAGATATGAAGTAGAAAGAGATTTCCTGGAAATCCTTAACTGGATTCTACCAATCTCTGCATCATGTAACCTGCAAGTCCACCTACAGTGTTCTGCAGTAACCCCAGGGCTGCTGGACACCCTCCATCTATCTCCCTGCTTTCCCAAATCCCAGTGTTGCACTTACTGCTTGCAGCCTACAATGAGAGCAGAGTTTCCCCCAGCTCTTTGCAGGAGTGGGGGAAGAAAATGGCTTAATCCTGTGCCAGAATAGGGAAAGAAGGGTAGTGGTGACCTGCCAGCTTCCCTTGAGGCAGCACTCCTTATTTCCCAGCTAACACAGAGACAGGGATCCTGATCCATGTGTAAAGACTGGGATCCTGCTGGATCCTGTATGGTGCACTGCTCACTATGGATTAGGGTCCACCACTCCTTGCACAGCCAGCAGAGAGGACTGCAGAAGGCATCTCTTCCCTACCAGTGCTAATGCCCACCATAGCACTAGCAAGACCTCCCCTGCCTGCATTAAGTCTCAAGAACTCTCAGGCAGGCTTGACCTTTCAACCAACCCCCCCGTTCCTCCCAAGTGGCACAGGAATTAGTTTCCTGGTCATCAGTCAAGATGTTCTCATCAAGATAAAACCCTGGCACATGTGAGGAACAGCTCCTCCCGTCCTCGCTATGCCGTTCCTTGGTCATATAATCACAGGATGGTTTTGGTTGGAAGGATCTTTAAAGATCATCTAGTTCCAATGCCTGGCTCTCAAACCACTCTATCCCTTCCAGAAATTGCTGTTTTGCAATATGGTAAATAATAAAACTCTGAGAAATACCAAGAGTCCCAGGAGGAGCAAAGAGTGGGGAGCAAAAGGCTAAGCTAAGCAGATTTCAAATCCCCTCCTGAAGACTTTTAGACCCCCCCGCAGCAATTTAATCCTCTTGGGCATTTCCAGCTGCCAGGATAAAGGAGCAGAAATCCTAGAGAGGTGCAGGGGCTTCAGGGCACGTGTCTGGCTGGAGCTGGCTCCAGGAACGGAGTTTGGTGACGGGGTGGTGAAGGAGAAAAGAGGAGACTTGTGGCTGGAGGTGGCTTTGCTGAAAGTTGCATAAGGTGGGGGTAATGATGGGGTCATTCCATAGTTTAATGATAGGTTATACTACAGACAAAGGACACCGTATGGGGAGAGATAGAGTCATGCCACCAATCTTCTTATCCCAGAAGGAAGTGAAAATTAACTCCTTTGGGGGACTGGCAGTGAATAAGGGTTGTGCCTATAGCCTTAGAATCATTAAGGTTGGAAAAGGCTCCTAAGATCATCAGCCCCACCAACAACCCACCCCACCATGCCCACTGCCCACATCCCTCAGGGCCACGTCTCCATGCCTCTGAACACCTCCAGGAACAGTGACCCCACCACCTCCCTGGGCAGCTGTGCAGTGCCTCACTGCTCCTTAGGACAGAAAGATGCAAAATGCCTTCAAGAATCACCAGTGCGTGGTCATCAGTGCAACACTGTGTGAAATGTTACTCACCAAAAGGGAGAACACAGTCCTGACCTTCGAGTGGGAAAGTGAGACCATACCTCAGTCCATTTATGGCCCGCTTTGTTTTAGGCAGTTACGTTTTGTGCACATCAGAGATGATTTTGTCACCAACCCAAATGTTTCCGCTGAGTGCTGGCTCTTGAAGGAGCCCCACAGCTCTGGGCAGACAACACCCCGCCTGCTATAAACATGCCTTGGAGAAATAACATCAACAAACAGCACGAAAGGCTTTGTGAAGATCCAATTGCAAATAACACGTTTGTTCCTCTTGCACATTCCCCTTGCAGTGGGAAATCCCCACGAAAAGACCTGGCCGGCCTTGCAACAAGGATATCACACTTGTGTAATGGCAGTGCATGCCAGGGGAGCTGCAGCCATCAGCCCATCTCCTCTCCTGCCTCACACAAAGGATGCTAGCACAAATGGGAGCACTGCAGACACTGCAGTGGGGCATTTCCATAGAAGTATAGAATGGCTTGGATTAGAAGGGACCTCAAAGATCATCTAGTTCCAACCTCCCTGTCATGGGCAGGCAACTAGGCTTGTTTTAATGGAATAATTTGACTAGTAGAATGCGAAGGCATTATCTGAGGAGAAGCAAAATAATACAGGTTCTTCTCACTCTGTTTCAGCCCTCTGAAGTGAAATCTGGCCTTCCTCTGCTATCCAAGGGATAGGCATCTTCCGAGGGCAGCCACCCTGCTGCAGCACCCTGCTGTAGTGGGCACACATGGTGCCCAGGGGCAGCTTGCTCCCACTTACCATTATCAAAGCCAAATTAAAGGATTAACTGATTACAAGTCAGGCTGTCCAGGTATTAAGGAGAGACATAGGCACCAGGAGAATCTCAGCCCAGACCCAGCAGAGATTAACACTGGGCTCCATCAAAAGAGGGGCGGCCAGCAGGGACAGGGAGGTGATTGACCCCTCTGCTCTGCTCCTGTGAGCCCCCAATACAAAAAAGACAGGGAGCTGTTGGAGAGGGTCAAGAGGAGCCACGAAGATGATCAGGGGACTGGAGCACCTCCCCTATGAAGACAGGCTGAGGGAGCTGGGCTTGTTCAGCCTGGAGAAAAGAAGGCTGTGGGGTGACCTCATGGCAGCCTACAGTACCTAAAGGGAGCCTACAAACAGGAGGGGAATCAACTCTTGATAACTGCAGGACAAAGGGGAATGGTTTTAAGTTGAGGGAGGGGAGATTTAGGTTGGATGTCGGGGAAAATTCTTTACAGAGAGAGGGGTGAGGTGCTGGAACAGCTGCCCAGAGAGGCTGTGGATGCCCCATCCATCCCTGGAGGTGTTTGAGGCCAGGTTGGATGGGGCCCTGGGCAGCCTGGTCTAGTTTTAAATGGGGAGGTTGGTGGCCCTGCATGTGGCAGGGGAGGTTGGAGATTCATGAACCTTGAGGTCCCTTCCAACCCTGGCCATTCTGTGATTCTGTGAACACATTGCAGCATGAACCAGGGTTAAATCCACTGTACTCACAAGCACCAAAGTAAAGGTTGCTCATTGATCCGACAGCCGCAGTGTAATTCCTCCTGGTCACAGGTGACTGCTTAAAAATAAAAGTGGGGAGGCAGAAAGGCAGGGGTGGAGAGTGCAGGAAATGTGCCCTGGGGGACAATGCTGGGGCATGCTGATGGAGAGGTCAGGGCTGCCACTGGGTCCTGCCTGGCTCATGCACTGAGCAGCACCATGGGAACATGGCACCCACAGCATACTGGGGGAATGCAGAAATTTTGGTTGCCATCAGTGTTCCCACCACTGAAATCTGAACAGTTCCTTCCAGCTTTGTTTCTCTCCATCTTTTCAAGTTCCTCTTCATTGCTGTGAGTTGCAGGAAGGAGGAATTCCACCTCGCACTGCTCTTTTCCTACCGTCTTCAGGAGAAGTGCAGCTATCAAACCAGACTCCAAATCACCCCCACTGCCTCATCTTCTCTGCCTCGGTTTACATCCACGTCTTTCGATCTGAGTAGGGTTACATGTGAGGACCACACGGCGTCTTGCCCAAGGTGGATACATGCAGCTTGAGCCAGGGAACAGCGGGTGAATGGGAGGAGAGGGGCCTTTGCTGCACCTCAGCAAGGCAGACGCTGATGGGCTGAGTTCCCTTCTGCCTCTGTCCCATGGCTTATCCCTGTAACCTGCTACAATGTGCAGTTCTTCTGACACAGACACAATGCAGTGTACCCACATCCATCCTAAAATTCCTCAGATCTCATGTTGCTCTCTGGGCAGCCTGCTGTCTCAGCAGATTGGTCAAAATAAGCTGTCTCAGCAGCTTGTTACACTCCAGAGCCCCATAGAGAGGCACCAAGGAGCACATTGTCCCTACACAGTTTCTTGTCTGAATGCAGAGCCCTTCATCCCGATGTGGCCACAGGAATACAAACAGAGCCTGGTAGGCCAGGAATCCCTTGGTGCCTTGCCAACAAACACCAATGAAAAGCAGCAGAGAGGAAAATAAATGACCCAGAAGAAGGTCATTCCCTTGGCCCACGGTAGAGGAAGGGAGCCGAAGCCTCAGCAGCAGAGGAGAAGGGTGCAGGTTGTAATAACTTGGTACAAAGGTCTGCAGCCCAATTCAGGTCCCCTCTGAGCAAACAGCAGTGCTTGCTCAGCAAACACACACTATCCCAGCCCTGGACAGCTTTTTGGAGCTGCCTCCTTTGGGAAGAGGGGTGTTTGAACATCTGCAAAGAGCAATCATGGCTTCGGGGTGCCTTCCCATGCTACTCACCCCCTCCCCCATGTTGAACCAGCAACAGCAGACACACAACTTGAGGACCCAATGGGAGGGAAAACATCCATGCCCAAAGCACAGCATAACAAAGGCCTCCATGCCCACCTTCTGCAGCTCCTGGGCTTTCTGTAGGACTGCATTTGTGGCCACAGCAGGAAACGCTCAGTGGTTGTGTGCCTGCAGCACCCAGCTCAGCCCCCTGCCCACCAGCCCAGCCCTCCGCACCACCTCTGCTTGAGCCCACAGCTCTCAGCCCTCGCCCAACCCATGGGTTCCAGCTCTCCTCACACATAGACTCTGGACCCAGACCCGTCCTTCTGAACCCCTGACCTGCTGCCAATGAGAAGCAGTAGCCTTGGCCCAGCACGTAGTGTGGTTTGCATAGTCTGTGCTCAAACGCAATGGCTCTGCAAGAAATGCCATGACCTCAGGCCCGCCACAGCCTGCTGCCTTAGCCACAACTTATCATATAATCATTAGGGTTGGAAAAGAGCACTAATGCCACTTAGTCCGACCGACAGTGTGGATGTGAGTGGTGATGGGATCTGGGTTTACCCGCAGCCCCAGCACCAGCTGGGCTGCAGCAGAATTGAGCAGATCAACTGGGAGTCCAGCAGGAGGCTGACCTAGAAACAGAATCACAAAGGTTGGGAAAAACCTTTAAGAACATCCAGTCCAACCGTCAACCTGCAGATGCTGCCGTATGCAAACGCTCCCCATTCACACCATGGGCCACGGATTCCCCAAAGCAGCACCATTCCACGTAAAAGCAGCAAAATGGATTCGTTCATTCACTGAAAAATAAAGGCACTTCTGCAGACACTTCAGAGGGAGCAGCTCCCCCATAGGAGAGCTTCAAGCCCAGCGTCCTTCTGGCCAAAGGGAGAAGCAGCAGACCCCCACGTTTTGAGCATGCTGCGGGTGCATTTATAAAGGCATTCTGAATCAAAAAGCTTTTCATTCTGAAAAACAAAGCAGTAGATGCCTCCCAGACTTTTCCACTTGAAGGTGTTGCCAAAAGGAAGAACCCCTTCTTTTTGAATGACACCTGTGCTGCTGAGTGCAGCCATTCAAATAGATGCTATGAAATCAACCTAGTGTGGGAAAAGTGTGGTGAAGGGCAAGGCAGAAACAGCCTTTCTTTGGGGCACGGAGCTTCTGAGCAGTCCCAGACATCCCTGGGCAGCCGATCAGCCTTTTCCATGCTGCTTCGATGACCCCTACAGGGACAAACAGTGAAAAGTCCTGAGTTTAAATTCCCTTGCCTTTAAAAGCTATCAGAGCCAGCCAGCTCCTCCTCCCTGCTGGAAGCAGAGCCTAAACTCACACACACAGTAATTAAATATCACGATGATGACAAGGCACAGACTGCGATTATCTGCTCCCCGGTGGTGAAAAATCCCAACTGAATATCATTCTTGCTACACGGCCCTGTGCTCCCAGTCCTCCTTTCTGTCTGCTCCCGAGGGCATCCCTGGTGCACAGCACGTGCATTTCCCAGGGCTGCCCAGAAACACACATGGAGATGGAGTCCATCTGCATGACAGAAATAGCCTGCTTCTCCTTGCCACCTGCAGGCAAGCTGTCTGAGAGCACCAACATAAAAACAGCTGCAAGAAACCTCTCCACACAGTGCTTTTGAGACCCACACTCCCAATCTGTGCCTTTCTGCTTGGCAGGGAACGTGTGGTTGGGAGGAGCAGCTTTAGGAAGCAAGGTGGGCATCAGGTCCCCACTGCTCCTTCACGTGCCAGACCACAGTGCAAGCCCTGACCTCTGGGGCAGCTGTTATGAACTTACATGCCAATGCTTTCCTAGAAGTCATAAACTCTCTCCTTGATTTCAACATGGTGTTTTGTTTTGGTTTTCCCAGGTAAGACATCAGTGTTTACCTGAGCTCCTCGTTCTGCTTTCAATAAATAGGAGGTGACATGAGAGCACGAGCTCCCCGCCCTGTTTGCACACTGATCTGTTCCCAAAGGCATTCTCTGTGTACATTCCTGTTCTGCCTGGTTTCCCTCAGTCAACACAGCTCTTCTAACTGGGCTTCATCTGATGGCCATTTCCACTATTTTGATATGTGAACCAGGCCAGGCTGGACCAACCTGTGTCTTAAGACACACAAGAATTTTGAGTCAGCAGGCAAAAAAAGCCTAAACTTCATCCCAGGATGCCTTGGAAAGGACATTAAAGGAAGAGGGGAGTCATGGTTTCCCTGCTTTGCTTGCATCACCTCTCTCTCTTCTGCTCCCCTTTCCTTGCTGTGCAGCATTTGGTTCTTCTTTTATCCATTTTTCTGTCTCTGTTCATCTTTGCCTTTCCCAGGTTAAACATGACTTTCCAAGCCACATCTGTAGCACCAAGGCTCACTTTGTGTTCCCCAGGACAGGACAAGACAAGGTGCAGTAACCAATCAAATCCAGCGCAGGGCCAGTGCTGAAGGGTCTGAAGCATCTTTCATTCAAGAAGAAATAAGAGAGCTGAGACTGCCCAACCTGGAGAACTGCAGACAGAGAAAGGCCTCAGCAGTGCATGCAAACATCTGGTGGGAAAGAATCATAGAACCATTAAGGTTGGAAAAGATCTGTGAGATTCAGAAGTCCAACCCAAGCCCATCTCACCATGCCCGCTGACCACATCCCTCAGTGCCACATCTCCACAGCTCTGGAGCACCTCCAAAGGCAGGAGGTGGAAGTCAGCCCCAGGGGAAGCAGCTGTTTGTGCTTTGCATCACCACCCTTATCATCCAGGGTGGAAGGCACAGCAGGACACATCACAGATGGCAGGTGAACCCATGCAGCCAGCCAGCCCTGAGAAGAGGCATGTTGCCATATTCTCCATGGTCAAAGAGCGCTGGGAAGGGCAAGTTCATCCCCTGTGCCTCCAACTGCGCCCAGCTGGTTGGGGAAGGCAGAAACCGACCCCCAGTGACAGCTGGGACCCCGCCAGGGCTACAGGCCTGGGAGACTGCCAGACAAAGTCCGGGTTCATGAGGGATCACACTTATCTCCAAGGTCCCTGGCAAGGAAACAAAACCAACCCAAAAGAAATCGCAGAGCCTGTTTCCAAGGTGATCAGAGATGTATTTTGTTGTTCAAAGGCTTCTGATAAGGTGACCAAGATTAAAGAACAAACAAGTGTGGCAGGTAAGTAAGGGCCAAAGTCCTAATGCAAACCAAAGAGCGTAAGCCAGAAGCAAGAACGTGCTTCTCACCACAACCTGAGCACATCCAGCAGCACTGCCTCCTGCACACCAAAGAGAAGCTCTGGCTGGTGGTTGCACCACCCTGTTTTATCCTTCTGCATGGTCCTTCCCACCAGCAAGCTGGGAAGATGCTCACCAGAGCACAACGTGTCCCTGTACCGTCATACTACCCGGCATCCACACAGCTATTGCCGTGCTTTGCTCCCAGCTTCCCATCCTGATGCATTGGCTCCAGTGCCCTCAGTACCTTTTATGGGGGGCCTGGTACTGATGAGCACTTCCCTGCAGAGGGACCTGACTTCATTTTCCCAAGGGAGCTGTTAATAGGAACGAATTAAATAAGGGTGCCTCACTCACTCTGAAGAGTACAGACGTAACAAATACGAATTTAAGTAGGCACTAATTGTGGCTGCCCACAAGCAGAAGGGGAGGCCCTGGGGGTGATAGATTTCAAAATGACTTGGAAAGCAAACTTGCACGTTGCTGATAACACAGCACGCTGAATTCCCTGAGGAAAATCATGTCAAAATTATCATGGGCCATTTCATTAATACAGCCGTCTGGAAACTGGGCTGAAAAGCAAACAACGCTGCACAAAGAGTTTGTTGTTGGGGGGAAAATAAAAAGCTGTTTCCCCCACTGGGATTTTGCAGGATGGACTGCAGACCTAAGAAAACCCCAGGTCGTGGTGTCCACCCTCTGTGCTGCTACTGGGGACCATCTGACCCGTAGCACTGCCACCCCTCCAAAGGCCAACAAGCTTCAGGATACCAGAGTACAAATGGGTGACCACAGGTAGGCAGGATATGATGCAGGCAAGTCCTTACTTTGGTAAAGAAATAAAGACAGGCGAAAAATAGTACCGAAATGATGAAAGCAAGAGCAGTCTTAGCAACACGCAGGACTCAGACACAATTCTTCTCAGATTCAGGATAATGAAGACCTCATGGCATTCCTCAAGAGTATGGTTTCCTGCTCAGGCCGTGCTTTGGTGACTGGAAAAGGCAGGTCCTGCACAGCACATCCCTTAGCCACAGCTCACCTATGTCTTGCTGGTGGGAGGAGGCATGGCACAGCTGGAAACCAAGACCCAAAACAAGAGGTAAAAACGGGTTTAAGGTTGTCCCAGCAGGCTGCTGGGGTAGGCAGCATGGGAAGCACAAGTGTTGTGGTGACAGACTGCAGAAAATACAACTTGGTAGCCATCTCAAGCAAAGATGCTGTCCCAGTTGGATAACAGATGTATTTTCTGCAACTCCTCCTTGTGGGAGCAACCTCCAGGTCTTTGAAGTACCTGAATGGGGCAAGGGAACAACAGCCTTAAGGCAGGTACCTCCAACTTCAGGCATTTCAGTAACTTTACTCCTGGTCCTTCCTAAGAGAAGTCTAGCCCTGGACACGGCTTCTCTGTAGCACTCTGATGATGCTTTTCCCTCTTCAAGGCATTTAAGGAGGGCAGACCAGTTCTTTTCACTAAAAGCAGGTTTCCTTTATTTTGCACAGGTTCTGCTTCGACTTTAAAGTAAGAAGCCATTTCCAGCAGGAGCTCCACCACTCTCCATTCCCTGTTAAGGAAAGCTCTGTGGGCCACTTCCACCCCAGGAAGCCCCCAGCTCCTGTGTGCAATGCTCATCTTAATTTTTTCTAGCCAACCTGGAATGGTAAAAACACCTTGACCAGCTCTGCCGTGTTCTGCAGCATCACTTGGCTCTTCTTGGAAACCATTCCACCACTGACACTGCTGCTGCCTCTTCAAGCAGCCAGACACTCTCTTCTGATTAGGGAGGTAAAACCACAATGAACCACGAGCTCCATGTTAGGCAACCAGTGGTGCTTGTTTGAAAGGAACCACCAGAATGTCTTTTCCAAAAGCCAGGCAAAGTCCCAAAAGACATTTCTTCATCTGCTCTGGGACTCCAGGCCTACTCCTACAGACAACCTCCCTTTCTGCCTGCACTCTGCAGGCTACATCCCCATCCCAACACATGCAAGCACATCAGTCCTGTCCTTGTTTGACAAGGGAAATCACTGCATTGGAGAGCAGTGGTGGTCTTTCTCCCACTTCTTGCTTTCACAGCACCATAACAGCATCCCAACTGGAGAGCAAAGCTTTGTTACTCCTTCTGTTGAGCCTGGAAAACCATTGCTTGTTCTCAAGCTTCGCAACAAGACCCATGCCAGCTGCCCTGCCGTATCTCAAAACCGCACCCTTCCGAACACATTGGCCTCGTTGTGAAGGGGAAGGAGAGCAAGATTGGACATCGGCTCTTGATAAAACCTGGGTCTGAGGAGAATGAAAAGGTCCTTTCAAACTTTGTCTGTTTGTTTGAAGAGGATATGAGTAGTGCCTTAGGCTTGTCTGGCCTTGTTACGTATTAGTGATGCACCTCACACCTCTAGGAAATAGTAGGAGGCTTGTGGAATGCCCTCACTGAGCACCCTGCAATGCTTGCTGAGTAGACCAGCCCCAGGAGATGGAAATCTCAGCTTGGGTCTCCATTGCTCTCCACCAGAGCAGTGGTCACCTTCCCACACATTGCTACTCACCCTAACACCAGGTGTAGGTTAGCAACTGGATCAGAGATGCCTCCCTTGCCAACAAAGGAGCAATATACCCATAACCTTGGGATAAGCCCTCCAGCATCCCCCTTGGCCCAGCCCAGCAGAGCAGATGGCTTTCCCTTTGGTGTTTCTGTTCCACAGATGTATGGTCATGACAAGGAAAGAGGCTGCACAGCAGCAAAGAGGAATAGAGGAGGTGCTGATCAGGATGACAACCCCAAACTGGCACTCTCGTGGGGTCCCCATCCATGGACAAATAGCTTTGTCCTTAGGGAAATAGCTGAGACGAAAGGGAAGGGAAGAGACGGAGGGAAATAGCAGTAAATCCCACAAGTCCAGGAAGAAGAAACACTCCAACAGGAGCAGGATCAAACCTGGACACCCTCACATTCATGAGCCTCTCCTCTCATCGTGTCTGCGTGGATGCTGCCAGGAATGGATACCCCACGCCCTGCAGCAATAAGATCTCTCCTACAGTCCTGCTGACCCTACAGCATGGCTCCCTAGATGGGCTCAACCATCTCAGATCACGTGAGGAGAGAAGCTCCATCCCTCCATCCAGAGTTCCCAATAGTAGCAGTGGGTTTGATCCACACACCCTGCGAACCCACAGCTCTCACCTGGCCCCAAGCTCCGAGATAAGCTGCCGGCCCGTCAGATAGCAGGAGCACAGGATGGGTGGAGAACGCAGCAGCCCTACAGCAAACTTGTGGTTTTGATGAGGTGAACGGGGAGAGGCAGCGCTTGCCTGTGCCAGGGAGAGATGACAGGAGGGGGAAGGGAGCAAGCTGGGCCCTTCTGTCACTAGAGAACAAGGGACCTCAGACAGGTCTGTCTGCCTCTCTCAGAGACATACGGCCACAGGAGAGGGGACAACACATACCACCAGGGCCCTTATGGTACACATCACATCCTTCACTCCCACTGCCTCAGGTGTTGGGTGGCCAAACGCAAGCAGCATCTGGTCCTGCTGTCTGGGCTCAGGTCCCAGGATCGTGGCTGTGTCCCTGCTGGTGATGAGTGGGATGCTGGGCCTTGAAAGGAAAGGGTACAGAGAAAAAGCTGCTGAAAAGGGAGGAGAACCTGGACTTTTGTCATAGAAGAGAGCCTCCTGGTTCTCCTTTGTCTTGCACTGTTCACCAGCCAGCAAGAAGCTGACGCAGTGCTATACTGGGACTGGGAAGCACTGGCTTCCAAGCAGGGGAGTCCAGCTGTTGTTCATTCTGGCACAGCACAGTCCTGGTATGGGGGTGAAGACCTCAGGAGGAACACAGGAGGCCAGGCTGAAGCAGGGATGAGCAGGATGACCTCAAAGCCGTGTAGACACAACCCAGTCTGCACAGGATCTCCCCGCAGTACAGACACAGAGATCATATCATACAGTGGTTTTCAACGGCGAGGACTCAGGAACAAGCTGTGTCTGCCCTCGACTTTGCCAAGAAGGCAAGGACACAAGATACGGAAAAAAAGGAGCAAAGATCAGTTGCAAAGAGCAGAGCAAGAACACATGATGGGAGAAAACAGAGCATCAGAGGTCCTGGATGAGACCAAGGAGGGCAGCAGGGACACAAACACAGGTGGCACCACCAATCCTACCCTACCATCCCTGGTCAGCAAGTGCAAAGCACTGCTGAGGGCCACCACAGCCCCAAGACCGGCTGAGCAAATTGCCACCAGCCGGAGCAGAGCCGGGGGCAGGCGCTGCAGAGCAGGGCACCAGAGGGACAGCACCCAGGGAGGGGCCACCAGATGCAGGCACACAAGCCAGGCTCTGCATGTTTGCTCTGCCAGACTCTCCGCGCTAACCCAACGGCAAGCACCCGCTGCTCGGCCACGGCTGCAGCTCACCATGCTGAAATTCAGAAGGTACCTGATCACGTAAGTGGAATTTTATCTATTAATTACGGCGTTATCTCCTTCAGCACTGGTTGTACTGTACCCAGAGGTCACGTCCTTGCAGTGCCTCTGTGCTGCGGAATGGCTGGAGATGGAAGTAGTGGTGGGAATGGTTAAACATGGGGAAGTTTGGGGCGACAGCAAGTTCTCTTCCTGCAAAGCCCCCAAGCACAGCATTTCTTCCATGTGCTAGACAGGAACAGCATCTTCTGAAAGGCCCTGTAATGCCGTTTGCAAACAGCAAACACAATGAATGCACTCAAAGCAAGGTGGGCTCCTGGGGAGGCTCCGTTTTGGAAAGATGTGTGAGGAGCAGCCTGGACAAGATTGGATTTGGGTGCAGTGCCCATGGGCAGCCCTCCTGCTGGGAGAGAGCACTTCAGGGCAGGACGGCCCTTCCCTATGCACCTACAGCATTTGCATAGCAGTCCTGCGTGTCCCATTCTATCCTGGTTTTGCTGCCTTTAGTGCAGCTCCTCAGCATCTCCACTGCCACAGCTCCTCCTTCCTCACTGTGCGCTCCTTGATCCCAAGTAAGCAGCCTGGAGGAAGCACCCTGCCTTTGTGCAGGCCCAATCAGACTGGAAATGGCCACAATGCATGGCATATTTGGAACTACTTTCTCAGTCACCTCCAAAAAGGCAGCCAGCTCTGAGCCCAGATCTTTCACAGGTATGGTGAAAGTTTGGTGCCACCTGGGGAGCACAGTGGAAGCAAACCCAGAAGTAAATCTGCATGAAGCACACATGCATGAGCAGCACCATTTGCAAGGAAGCACCGCACTGCTGCAGCATCACCAAGCCTGCTGTTCCAGATGGCATCAAACCTGTTGAAGGATCTGCAATTTAGTCTGTGCTCCACAGCCAGTGACTTCTGCCTCTTCATTTTGGGGCTCAGACCCACCACCTGAGCCCGGTGTTTCTGCCCTTACTGAGCTCCTGCCCCAGACAGTGAGGTGGCCACGGGTACCTGCAGGTTGTCACCAAGTTTTGGGGAGGCTGTGCTGGTGGCAGCAAGCTTGCTCACCATGCTTGCAAGTATGTGTCTTCTCTCAAGTTTTACTGTCCTAAATGCTTTAGATAGTAAAAACACCCCAAAAGCTTATTTCAACCCAGTGAGCTGAGATCCAAGCAGAACCATGCCTTTGTTTGAAGCAATGCACAACCACTGGAAGCAAATTACAGTTAGTCGCTGCACTTGATTTTGTTTTTCTGGAACAAAGTCAGTTTAATGGCAAACCCAAATCAATGGGATTCATGTGATCACTTCAAAGCTCTGTGCCTGTCACCACCGGTCACTGGAGCAGGGAGGGCACCCAGCATCCCTTTCCCAGCAGCTCTGGGACCACCAGGTCTGTGCACAGTTTCAGGCCCCTCGTCCAAAACTGCCCACTGGTAAAGGATGTGGACAGTGTCGAAGAATGAGGATTAGAGTGCAGCTTCTGAGTGCCTTCATCTTGCCGCCCTGGAACCCTCCACTCCCTGCTCAGCAGAGACCACAAAGCAGCACACAGACTCTCCAGCAGCATCCCCACCCACAGCAGAGGATTTCACCAGGTCCTCAGCACAAACCAGCCCTCATTACACAACGACAGGTCACCAGGTAGTCATCAGCAGAAGCGCAGTGCAAAATGATCCTTTCTCCAGGAAGCTCAGCCCTCCGGCTGCCTCACCGATTCCCCGTTGGTAAGGTTAGCATCGAGATCCAGCTCCACCAAGCCCTGTGAGCAGCACAAAAAAGCTTTCCAGGACCTGGAGGTGCCCACGCTCAATGTGGCCCCATAGCAGATCTCAGCAAGAGCCGAGAGAAACAGAAGGTAGGGCAGAAACGGCTTCTTCTCTTTGTTTACAGAAAGGGACCAGACATCTCTCGGCCAGGCAGGGCTGAGTGTGAGCAGTGCCTGCTCCCATTGTTAAAGCCGTGCTGGCAAGGCATCCCTGAGCAGCCAAGCAGCTTTACGGTTATCACTGTTTACCTTTTGGTGTGATATCTGTGTCCTGGCTGGAAATTTCCACTAGGCTCCACTACTCAAGCACAGCTGTTGATGTCCATTGGTTATCGCTGTCTCGACACCTCTTCCACCCATGGAAAATGACCTTAAAGCTAGATAAAAATAAATAAAAAATAAACAGAAGACTACTAATTTCTGATGGATGTCGCGGGGAAGCCTTGAGGTCTCTTTTCCCTCTGCCTTGTGCCTAATGTATTTCTTCCTCCATGTGATGCAGTGAGTAGTCTGAAATGTCTGCTTCCCTGCAGGAACCTGAAGGCAATATACAGGTGCCAGCCAGGTCGCCTCTGGGTCTCCTTCAGCCTCCTCATCCTCCTCATGGTCTCGTTTCAAGTTGTGGAGAAGCTGCAGCCTACCAGGTATGTCCCAGATAGAAGGGCAAACCTGCACCTCATCCTCCAGCCCTTCACCAGTGACTGATAGGGGTTAAAACACACCCAACCAAGAGCACAGGAAAATCTGGGTGGGAAACAACTCCACTGGGGCTCTCTCATCCAACCCCTGCATCCTGCTCAGAGCATCTGAGGTCAAACAAGGCTGCTCCAGGCTTTGTCTTGTCTGGCCTCAGAACTCTACAGGATGCAGGCTTTGCTCCTTCCCTCCAGTGCAGCAGGGCATGGCAATGTTGATGTTGAAAGACCTTCACATCCTGCATCCACCCCGACCTGCCAGGCTGGTCGTGCCACGTGATTAAGCTCTACATCCAGCAGCAGTGCTGCCCACCCTGAATAGAGAAAGAGGAGCATTGCTCTGGGACAGCTGCAGAGGAACTGCCCTCCTTGCATGCTCCCTCCCTCCCTCCCCTGCTCCTTTGAGTTGATTACCAGCCCCACTCCCATAGGACTGGTGGCTACTCTTCCTGCAGCAGGCAGGAGAAGCTCCCCATACACTTGTGCAGAACAGTGGAGGGCAGGGCGATTCCCAGACAGCAGAAAACAGTTAGAGCAACCTGGCCATTGCCCCAGCTCAGCCCAACAGCACACTCAGTGCTCCTAGCAGGGATCCCATACCTCCTGCTGCCGGTTCATCTTCACCCTTTTGCAGGAACTGTCACTGTGAGCTGGAGCGCGCCCTGCAGCAGACCACAGACCACAGCCAGGAGAGCCCTGACTATGTCCTCCAGAGCCACGGCATGCCAAGGGAGGATGATCACCCATACAGGCAGCCCTCTGAGAACACGCGGCGTGGTTTCCAGATGCACCTTTACCACAGACGGGTGACACCACAGAAGAGCAACCCAGACAAACAAGAGGTTCACTGGGCTTGGCAGCCTGCAGAGAGCAGCAAGATGAAAGCCCATCTTTCGGCCCCGCAGCTGAAATCCCAACTCTCCAGCCCCAGAAAAGCAAGCACAGGGGATATATTTCCAGGTGTTCCTGAAAGTGCCACCACAGCTCTAGCAGATACTGATGTCCTCTTCACAAACAGCATTGCTGCAGAGGAGCACAAGAAAATAACAACACCCCAGATGATGCGGGTGACGTTGCAGAGCCCACCTCAGCATCAAGCCATGGGTTCTCCACCCCAACCTTGGGGTGACTCAGTCAAACACCCCGTGCTCGATACAGCTCAGCTCCTGAGGGCAGATGACTTCTACAGGACAGAGCTGGAAGGAGGACTGCTCCCGAGCTGGACAGAAATCTCTACAGATGTGATGGATGTGATGGCCCTAGGGGATGGTGGGCAGGTAGAAGACGCCTTCTTTCAGAAAGTGTGCAAACCCAAGACCAACATCGTTTTCCTGAAGGTCCACAAGAGCGCCAGCAGCACTGTCATGAACGTCCTCTTCCGCTTTGGTGAGATGCACAACCTCACCTTTGCCTTCCCGCTCAGGGGCGGCCACCAGCTCTTCTACCCACACCACTTCATGGCGAGGTTCGTGCAGGGCTTCTCCCCTAGGAAGCCTCCTCAGTTCAACATACTGTGCCACCACATGCGCTTCCTGCGGCCCGAGGTAAGGGGCACAGCCTCCGGGCCTTGGGTGTGGGGCAGGAGCAAGGTGGGGTACCAGGAAAGCATGGAGGCATTCAAAGATCACAGAATTGTAGAACAGCTTGAGTTGGAAGGGACCTCAAAGATCGTCTAGTTCCAATCCCCTGCCATAGGCTGAGTCACCAACTGCTAGGTCGAGCACTAGATCGGGTTCCTTATGGCCTCATCCAACCTGGTGCTGAACACCTCCAGGGATGGGGCATCAAAGCTTCCCTGGGCAGACTGTGCCAGGGCCTCACCACTCTCTCAGGGAAAAACCTTCCCCTGATATCTAATCTAAATCTCCCCTCCTTTAGTTTAAAATCATTTCCTCCTGTTCTTCATTATCTACCCATGCAAAGAGTTGATTTTTCTCCTGTTCACAATCTCATTATCTACCCATGCAAAGAGTTGATTTTTCTCCTGTTCACAATCTCCCTTCGAACGATGGAAGACCATAACAAGGTCTCCCTGCAGCCTTCTCTTCTCCAGTCTGAAGAAGCCCACCTCCCTCAGCTTGTCTTTGTGGGGGAGGTGCTCCAGCCCTCTGAGCATCTTCATGGCCCTCCTCGTGCATCTCCTGAGGGCTTCTGTAGACAAACTTGATGAAACCCTTTCTGCTTTTCCAGCAAGCAGGTCCCTTTACCCTTCCCCACCTTTAAAACTCCATTTTTTTTCTCTCTCTGCAGGTACAGAAAGTGGTGCCCAGCACAGCCGTCTACTTCTCCATCCTGAGGAACCCCGTGCAGCTCATGGAGTCCTCCTTTGTGTACTACAAGGGCACGTCAGCCTTCTCCCGCGCCCGCAGCCTGGAGGAGTTCCTCAGCCAGCCCTACCGCTTCTACGACCCCAAGGCCGGTGACAGCCATTACGCCAGGAACCTCATGACCTTTGACTTCGGCTTCAACCCCGACGCGGAGGTCACGGCCAAGAGGGTGAACTTAATGCTGAGAGCCATCGAGGCGTCCTTTGACTTGCTGCTCATCTCAGAGTACTTCGACGAGTCCATGGTGCTGCTGAAGGAGACGCTGTGCTGGGACCTGGACAGCGTCGTGTCCTTCCCACTCAACAGCAGGGACAGCAGCACCAGGTCCCCGCTCTCTAGCGTCATAGCTGAGAAGATAAAGGCCTGGAACAGGCTAGACTGGGAAATCTACATCCACTTCAATAGGACCTTTTGGGAGAGGATCGAGCGGGACATCGGGAGGGAGCGCATGTGGCACGAGGTCAGGGCGCTGCGACAGAGGCAAGCAGAGCTGGCGAGGACCTGCCTGCAAGGGACGGGCAGCGTGGGCCCAAAGGAAATCAAGGACTCCTCCCTGAGGCCGCTGCAGTATGGCAACGCCAGGATCTTGGGCTATAACCTCAAGCAGGGCTTGGACGAGGCGACGGAGCGCATGTGCCGGCGCCTGGTGACCCCAGAGCTGCAGTACAGCACTGCTCTCTACAAGAAGCAGTTTCCCCCAAATCCCCCACAGAATACCCCCCAGAGACCCCTCCAGAAGCCCCCTCAGCTGGCTCCCTCGCTGCAGGGCATGCAGCAGGGTAAAGCCGTGCGGTACAGGCTGGAGGGCACCCGGCACTGAGCCCC
Source organism: Centrocercus urophasianus (assembly GCF_019232065.1). NCBI lineage: Eukaryota > Metazoa > Chordata > Aves > Galliformes > Phasianidae > Centrocercus > Centrocercus urophasianus. Next base: position 19,213,745 of record NW_024884744.1, on the reverse strand, counting down.
CGTCCCGGCCTCGTTCTCCAGCTCCCTCAGCTGAGGCCGGCCAACCACCCACCCCTGGGCTCTGGGGTCACTGCTACCATGGCGCAGCTCAGGTGGGATATGAGGTCTGCAGAGCCCCTAGAGCAGGCCCCACGGGGGGCCTAAGGACTTACCTCACTTGGACTCCTCTGAGGTCATTCCTGAGCCAGCAAGGACGAACCCCAGCCTCCATAGGAGGAGGAGGGGATGCAGAGAATGAGGATGGCAGCACTGAGGCTGCTTGTCTCACAGTGAGAGGACTCAGCAGAAATGGGACACTAAGCAGTCACGATGCCAGGAGGCAAAACAGGCTGCAGCTGGAGGTGGTGAAGGGGCCAGGCTGTCCATCAGGGCTTCATTTACACCTCGGGACGCTTCCGTCTGTCCAGCTGCATCTCTCCTCCACCGCGCCTCAATGCTGGGGGAGCAACCTCTTAATTAAAAACAACAGTGTTCACTGTCACTCCTATTAAACTCCCCTTCATTATGGTTGATGATCTCAGCAGCCCAACAAAAAGACACCTCCGTGGGAAAAACAAAAGGGTTGCATGAGCATCTCTGTGCCAGACATCCCAGCCCTCTGCTTGGAGCAGCTCTAGGAGTGCTCCGTGCTCTGCCCAGGGAAAAAATATACAAGCATCAGTCATGGTGAGGCATTCAAGGAAAAAGCAGGACCAGCAAATCAGTTCAGACAATAAATGAACCCCATCCCTAAATGCTTACCCAGAGCCTCGGTGTCTTTGCTCTAGGCTCCATAGCTTAGATCTGAAATAACCTCAGTACAAATCAGGATTTTTCATCTTGATCAAAATGGAGAGATCCTGAAACTGCCCCATTTTCTGCACGATTTCCAAACCAAAAGTTGCTCAGAAAAAAAACAGGTGGAGGATCTGAGTTCCCCACAACCGATTGGACAGGGAACCTTGAGGGTCTCTGTGTCCAGCAGGAGAGTAAGGGAGGGCACACCACACACCTGGGTACCAAACCCACATCTGTCACTATCACTGCAGCTGGGTGCCGCTTCGTTACTCTGATTGCCTCTCAGCTAATCAGGGCTGGATCCTGCCTCCTGCTGAAGGAAGGAGCAAGTCTCCTTCAGCCCATGCTTGGGCTCCCATGAAGGTCACCAGGAATTCCACATCCAGAGATACTGGGAAAGGAAAAAATCTCCCTCCCTTTTCCCCAAGCAGATTTCTTCAATTTCTGGAGGAGTGACACCACTTGCCTTAGTGCCAACTGTAACGTTTATTTCACAGAGCACTGTGTTAGCAGAGACATTTCACATAGCCACAGAGAGCAGCCCAGGGCTGGGACTGGGGGGGGGTCTGCATGCAAACACCCACCTGCACCGCATACCACAGCCACATATTTTAACCAAAGATGCTTTATGAACCCATTATTGTCACCTTGCAGCTCCCCAGCTGCATGCAAAACACAGGCTAAGAATCACACTGGGGGAGCAGGGCGTGCTGTGCCCTGCTGCTGTGAATTTCAGACTATTTTAAAGACGCGTCCCTGAGCTGTGCGATTCAGGGACCTCGGTTGAGCTCAAATAATGCCAAACATTACAGATAGTTTCCTCCTCATCCCAACTCTCCAAGACTTATTACACTGTTTTTATGGCTGTAAGAGACGCACACGGATTATTTCAACCATGGCATGATGCAACCACCTGGGAGTTGCCCAAGCATGCCCACGCAATGGTCCTGAGTTTCTGCAAGCTTCCTGCGTACACCAGACAACCAGTAATTTCTGCAAACACATTAGTTTCCCCCCCACGGCTGGCATTGTAGGCTTTTAGAGTGTACAAAATGCTCCATGCCAGAACTGCTCCCAGCAGAAGGGGCTCAGGCACGAGGCGTTGGGTTGCTCTTCTCTCCTTTCCCTGTCTGCCGCTGCTCTCCATCTTCTGCATGTGTCACCCTGGCCTTGGGTATCTTGTATTTGCTCTTCTGGCCATACAGCAGGTTTTTTTGGAAGAACCTTGGGATGTTGCCTTGGTAGAGCAAGAGGGCGGCGAGCATCCCTGAAACAAGAGCGTGCCTTCTCGTGTGCATGCACCCTCACTACACGAGGCTTACAGTGACCCAGAAGGGCTGTCAGCTCTTTGCTGGGAAGCATTTGGACAGTGGGACCCACTCCTGACACAGCTCACCTGTGAGGGGCCCCAGCCAGTACACCTGGATGTAGTCCCGCAGGCTGCTCCCCGCGCACAGGAAGGTGCTGGCAGTGGCCAGGGCAGGGTTGAAGAAGGCTCCCGTGGCCGGTGCGGCTGCATGGGGAGGAAAGCAGGGCTGTCAGCATCCTGCCATGTGCCAACACATCACCTGCTGCCCAGATGCCAAAGTAAGTAGAAAACAAATGTTGCAGCAGTCATCCCCTCTCAGCTTGAGTCCTGCAGGAGGGAAGAGGGGCTGCTCCTCCCCATAAACCAGGCTGCAGGGGAAGGAAGGGGTGCACTCACCTACGTAGGTCAGGAAGGTGACAGTGGCTGCCAGGACAGGCACTCGGCACACGGCAGGGCTGCGGCGCGTCCTGAGGAGGATGAGGTGGAAGAAGAAGGAGCAGGCGGCCTCCACCAGAGCTCCGAGGTGGGGGGACGTGTGGATGGAGGAGCTGCACTCAGAAGCCATGATGTTCTGGAAGAGGTGGAGCTGCGTCAGCTCCCAGGACCAGTAGAGCTTGGTGAGGGCCCAGCCCATCCCTGCACCCGCACACTGGGCCAGTAGTTTGGCCACAGTAGCCACGGAGCCGTGTTCGAAGAGAAGGAACTCCTGGAGAGAGATGGTGGGGTTGGCAGCTGCTCCATTTGCGCCGGCGGTGTGAACCGCAAAGAGGAGGAAGAGCAGAGTCAGGACCACGTCGGGGCCGAGGCCGCCCCACGGGCCGATCTCCATCAGCATCCTCAGCTCCAGGCAGCCCGAGCACAGCTGTAGTGAGCCAGCCAGCTCTGCAGCCAGGCTCCCCAACAGCCCCGGGGCCAGCAGCCTCTTGGAGAGCCGCCTGAGCGCCTCACACGTGCCAAGCACCAGGAAGAAAAAGGCGATGGAAACGTTCAGGCCGGCCATAGCGAAAGGTGCATGAGGGCGAGGCAGAGCCACGCAGCTTTCAGCCCCGGGGAGAAGCAGAAAAGCCTCCAAGCCTCTGTTTTATAAGGTCGTGCAAAAGCAAACGTGGCACCTGCCCAGCGGCCAGGAGGCTTTGGGAAACACCACACATGTGAGCTGCAGGAGGCACAGGGACAAGTGCTGCCCAAAGCTGCTCCTGTCTTTCAAAATGTCGCTTGCCATCCTTGCCACCCAGCTCTGCCTGCTGCTGTGCCATTTACCAAGCACTGGGCTGCAGCTCAGCTATTTGAGGGTGCCAGCACACATCCCTGCTCCCCTCTAACCGCCTCTTCCAGGCTATTTCTTCAGGTCTCTTCCAAAAAAGAAAAAAATCCTTTGTTCCCCAGCTCTGTATTTTTAACAAGAACTGGAGCAAAGCTGACTCCATGGTTTCCCTGCACCTCTATTTAGGGTGCCCGGGGGCTCAGTAGAGCCTTCCTTCAGCCAACACGAGAGCCTGGCTGGCATACTGTTCCCTGTCCTTGTTGCCATTGGGACCTCACAGTGTGTGCTACTGGCACTGGCTGCACTCAGTGTGCGCCCACAGGTGGGTTTTAGTGGCAGGGACATTTCAAGCTCCTTCTGCTGGATGGGATCTCTCCCAGCTGCATTGACAGAACTGCTGTCACCACCAGATAATGGCAGTGCTTCTTGGGTTCTGCCCACATTTCCCATCCTGACAGTGGGAACAGCAGCTCACTCCTCACCACAGGGGTAAGCGTGCCTGTATGATGAGAACCAGTGCTGCTTTCCTTCCTCAGGACGTTCATTCCCCCAGGTGCTCACCCAGTGGTGGTTTTGGGAAGCTTCCTGGTAAGGGCAGCACACAGTGCTTGCATTTGGAACCTTGGGAAGCCCAAGCCACCATCAGCAACTTCTCCTCCAAACCCTCCTATCCAAAACTGTTAGGCTGCGGTCACCCTGCCTCAAAACACATCACCATTCAGTTTTTAACCTATTTCTCCCAACAGAACACAAGTGTGCACCTTTGGCCTAATATGAGCACGCCCTGCCCAAATACAGAAAGGTAAAACATGCTTCAAAAGACTCATAACTTTTTTTTTTGCTCAGTGAAAATCCTAGCATTGTAAGAACCGCTCAAGATATCCAAACCCAATTTCCCATCCACCATCTGTAACTATGGCTGTGGCATATCCTGCAACTGTGCAATGCTTAACTCAGCCTTGAGAGAGCAGCTGGGCATCACGGTGCCATCATGCTGCCATGTCACATCAGCATCTTCTCTTTTGCTGTGCTGTTGTACCAAGCTGGATTCATTGCTCTCGAGCTGTTCAGAAAGCACCAGGATCTCGAGGCTGGGCACTGAGTTGCACTGCTTCTGCTCCTCCAGTCCCATCCTCCCTCCTACTCACTTGATGCATCTCCACATCACTTGGTTAGACCTGACTTTTCCTATCTTAACGATTAATTTTCTCATTAAGTCCAGCCTGTTTCAGTAATCAGATCAATACAATCAATTGAAATGCAGTTACGATGTGCTGGAAGATGTTCTCCCTGCAGGCACCAACAGGTGGGTAGGAAAGGGAAAAAGCAATGCCACCACTACAGTGGGGGAACAACAGCATGAGAAGCTCTATCTCTGCTGCTCTTCTCCCTTGCTACAGACTGTAAGGAGAAAATTCACTGTTGTTACTTGTTTGAGAAGTTTCCATATAGTTCAAAGCAAGGGGAGATCTTCAAGAAACCCTCCTCCTCTGCACAGCCAATGGTTTAGCTGAGCTTGCATCTCACATCCCGTTCCCACACAACTGAGGTCTGCAAGATACTGCTGGGACAGTTATTTTCACTACAAACCATCTTCATAGCAAAGTGCAGGTTGCAAAACAAGGAGAAATGCAGCAGTGCAGGTTGCTGGGAGCATGCAGAGTGCTGTGCTTGTCCACCAGTCCCACGAAGCACAGCAAAACCCAGCGCTGCTCCTCACGGCACTGCAGGAAACTCTCACTGGGAGTGAAGCTTGTTTTTCAGCCATCCTGTGTTTAACAAGCATGCTGCTGGTGTGGCTCAAAGAACTGTGCTCAGCTCTGTGCTTTAATCCATTGCAACTGAACTGCAAGACATCTTCCCCAACTTTACAGCTTTAACCTGATGCACAGCAATTAAAATATCCAATAGGTAAAGAATTGATGACCAAACAATGGGTGGTTGCTGCTTTTAGTCAAGGCCACGTGTAAGAAAGTGAAAAACAAGTTCTTACAATCCTCACTTGGATTTATCAAGCAGGGATAAGGAAGTTTCAACCTGTGCAAACCAAAACCAAGCCAAAATCCTGCTCACCTCCAAGCAACTTAAGTGCCAATATCCAGCTGAATTAGTTCTGCAAAGCACCTTCTCTCCTCCTGTCAGGTGTTTCCACCATAAATCAATGCTAACATCAGCTAAGAGCATTTCTTGTCTAGCTGAAAACATTTCCAAAGTCAGACTGTTTCTTCACTTTCCTCTGTCAACAGTATGAGCAAGGTTCACATAACATGTCAGAAAGGGAACAAGGTGGTTTCCCAACAACACACAGGAAATGCACAGTGTGGTACTTTGAAATCCACAGCCAAGCCAGAAACATCATCCAGATTTCAAATGAACCAATCCTAAGCCCAAGAGAAGCTCATTTCAATGTCCTCTTCTTTAACTGGCCTGCACTTTCATGATTCCAACCACAAATGTGAGCAACAGTGGAAGATGCAGTGATGACCAGCTAGGCTGCTGCTTTGCTCCACTTGCAAACAGAGCACAGGATCTCTCTTCAGTGATGGATGAAGAGCTCCTCTCTCCCATACGCTACTCCAGAGCAGGGAGCAGGAGGTGCAGCATGCAGGGATAGGTGCATGTGAAGCTGCTGAGTAATAACATTGAAAAAGAAACAGAACAGGCTACTATAGCATAAAATTACATCCGCCACCATTAAAGCTCAATTACAAACCAACACATTCTGCTAATCTCATTAAAGACCTCCAAACATTTACTTTTTCCAGCTACTCTTGTCTTAGAAGGCACAGGGAAAGGGAGGAAAAAGATTTATTTTTTTTGTAGAAGTTTATTTCTAGCCCTGAAAGAACAGTTATTAAACAAAGTCAACAAATACAGTAGTTAATATTGCAGTAACAATTAAATAACATAATGGGATTAAATTACACAAAAGGCAACATTAAAATCTGAAGACAGTTAAAAAAATAAAGAGAAAGCTTGCACCCACTTCCATTTCCACTGATGGCGTGAGGGACAGAGGGAAAACGGACCAGAGACGCGTATTTAACACCAGCTGGAGAGACTTTATCAGCCTTCTGGCTCCCCCAACCACCCTCCACCACAGGAGCTGCCTCACGTCAAAGCGCTCCCAGCACCACGGCTGCTTCCCACGAGCAACCCGCTTTGTTCCACGGTAACAGAGATCCCAAGAGTTGCACATTTCCTGCACACGTGCATCCCAGCCTCGAGCTGCCCAGCGAGTCACCCCGACCACAGGGCATCCCACACACGTGGCACACGTGCTGCATCAACAGGCCAACCTGGGGTGCTGCACTGCACCCAAGAGAGCGAGGCATGTGGGAACCCCAGCGCCTCCTAAAGCAAACTCTTCCTTTTCAGCATCTACTCAAACTCTGGCTGTTCTGTTTGTCTACGTTAGCCAAGTGGAGCAGCAGCAAGTCTTACAAATGCTCGTCTCCATTCAGGGGAAAAAAGCACGGCTCGCATCCTTGTTTCGCAGACACGCAGCTGACATTGGCAGAGAAACCCCCAGACACACAAAAGCAGAGCACAGCAACCCCCTCATGGTTCTCCCCTTCTCCCAGCTCATCTCTGACCCCACCTTGCAGCACTCCTCAACTCAGAGCTAACACCATTCCAGCAAGCATCAAGATATGTTTTGTAACTCTGGGGCCGGGCTAAGTCTTGTTTGCTAGGATGACTGTAAGCTTGGAAACCACCTCCTAAGTAGACTAAATTGGACAATTTTCATAATACAAGTTTAAAACCGTTCTCATTCATCAATAAAAGTGAACTAATAAGTTAAAATTACTTATGATCTCACGTTTGTTTTTTTTTTTTCTATTTAAAAAATTCTAGATTTATCACAAGTTATACTTATCTTACTGTCTAGACTGTGCCATCAAAGAAAAAAAAAGATTAAAAACAAAAAAAAAAGAAGAAAAAAGAAAGAAAGAAAAGCTCCCACCTTAACTCTGGCACAAGGAGTTTCACAAAGTCCATTGCCAGCAATGGACAAAGAGGGAATCATCAATAAGACAGGTTTTTTCCTTAGCCAAGCTTCCTTGCTACTTCACCGATCAGGAAGCCAGACGCATTCAAACCAAGAGCAATGCCATTCTAGTGTTTACAGCAACCACGGCCTGCAACACGTTCTGCCTGGGAAATGCACCTAGATTGACCTGCCTGGAATAAGACACTATCTGGAACTTAAAACCACAGCTATTCTCACCCATACAACTAGAGAGATTTTGTCCTCCAGCGGCGCAGTTACCGTAACGTACTTGGGTTCCTACCACAAAAGAGCAGAAGATAAACTGAGTGGTGGCACTGCAGATCCCCGCACAGTAAGGCACCTGGGTGGCACAAAGCCATCTCCTAGAAGCTGGTGAGCCACTGCCAACATTTTGGGACCGTAGTCCTGCTCACCTTCCCTCACCAACAGACGCAGGCTCAGCAGTTCTGGCTGGCTGCTCTCAGCTCTGAGTTTCCTCATACCTTGGCTACAGTCCCCAAGACTTAATTTTTTTCTCTCTCTCTGTACAAAATTATCTGAAAATGACTTCTAGCTCCTGCCAGCAACGCTTGTAAAGGTGTGTACAAATTTTACTCAGGGTCCTCTGTTAATACCCAGCAATAACCCTATCCATCCCAGGTCCTGCCCACTGCAAAAGTGATAAAATCCCAGTAAAGTAACAGTTACTCATTCACAGAATCATTTGGCACGTTGTAACTACAGTTAGTTCTTCATTAAACTGTTTGGGAAGTTGAAATGCATAGACTGTAGCACTAAAAGAAGCTGGGGGCACAGGCTCTTTTACACTTGCCCCATTAACACACCAAGAAATCAGTCACTGAAGGCGCTCACTGTCCCTCAAAGGGAGGCACTTTTTCTTGCATTGAGAAAGGGTCAGTGTGATGATGCACCAAGTCTCTTCAGCTTCAAACCAGCCAGCTAAATAAGCCCCGTGGATGTCTGAAGGCACTGCTCTCCTGTCTCAGCCTCCGCCTTCTCAGAACAGCATTTTGGCATTTCCAGGTGTTTGTAATCTTCTGTTTGAGAAAACCTGCATCTTCAGTGTCCTCAGATCTGATGACTTGTTTTCATTTTGTTAATACAAACAGAGCACATACAAAACTGGAAAAAAATAGCTCTAATACTTAAATTCTGACAACTCCATACTTTGATGCATTACTTGCTCGGGGGAAAAAATTACAACATATACAAAAATGTATTTGATACAAGAAAGAAAATGTAAAGTAAAAAGTCAAAGGCACCAGCATAACTTCCAAAGCCCAAGTCAGAGCACAGATGCAATACATGTTTTTGAACCACCCACCACACCAAGCAAAATACCCCTTAAGCTTCTGGCCAGCAAGTCTAATGGGAAAAAGAACACACAGGAAGACAGCTGGAATTGTTTTCTTGCCCTGACTATAGCTGATCACTTGATCATAAATAAACTATCTGACCCTTACCTACATACCCATAAACTGACATCCAAAGACTTGACCAATCATGAGGTTTCTACAAAGTAGCCACATCTTCGATTAATAGTCCACAGAGCACAGGCACATGGAAAGCATCTGGATACTTCTCTTCCCCCTCTCTCCACACGTCTTAAAAAGCAAAATAAATCTCATGTTGTGATTTCTTGAGTAGCCCCACTATTAATTAAACAGTTGAGTGACAGCTAATTTGTATAAGGAAGAAGGGGCAAGATGTACCTTCACATCAGTCACATTGGCCATGAATCTTATCATTTGGGAGCTTACCAGAGCAATTTACAGGTAGAGAGGAGGAAGAGGAGAATGAAAGAGATCAGCTGGTAACATTAGTGCTGCTCTCTGAAAGCTTGAATCGGTCATTCAAGTACTAAAAGCACCCACAAGGGTACAATGAATGGGAGTTGTTACAGTAAAGTCATTAAAGCCCTTAAAACCCTGGGCATGCTAAGTGGCATTTCTGGGCTGTCTGGAGAAAAAAAAAATATAGAAGAAAAAGGGTAAAAAAAAAAAAAAGCCAGTAATTCAGTCCTCAATTCCTTCCGGACCCCAGAAAGGGATCACTAGATTCACCACAATTTATGCCAGGTGTCTTCTGGATGAGAGTTGCTTCCCTTTTGCAGATGTTCCCCCTGCCCCATCCCACCCGCAAACCTCTTCCCTCCCACCAGAAGTGTAACAATTTCATATATTAAAAAGATTTGTAAAAAACAAAACAAAACAAAACCAAACGTAGGCCACGGCAATAACGTTAGCGGTTACTCTTCATTGCTTCTTTGGCTGCCAGGATCAGTGGCGTCAAGCTAGACAGAGGTTTGGCCAGTTTCAAGAAGGGATGCTGCCAGGAAGAAAGAAGCACAGTAAATTAGTGAAAGACAGTTTAAAAGCCAGTGTAAGGCACACATTCATACAGCTCTTTCCATCCTGAGATACAGAAAGCAGTGCAAATATTACCAGTGCTTCTAAAGGAACAGACCGAGTGGCTCGTAGCACTCATAGCCTGCATTTAATCATCCCTCCTCTTCCCAAAGCAGTCTCAGCCTTTTGCTTTCCAGTAAGGCTTCCTGCTCAAATTCCTTCTCTCAGTCCTATTCTGCTCACTTTAAAGGCTCTATTACAGTGAATCACCAATCATTAGATAGTGTGGCAGAACGATGGCGCAGATTACTGCCAGAAAGACTTCAGAACAGCCAGTACAACCTCTGACGACGGTGGTTCCTCCTGACCTACTGCCCCCTGAAGTCCTTCCCCCTTTGCTCAGAGGAAGACACAAGACAGAAGGCAGTGTTACCCTGCAGTGCCTTTTAACACACGCTTACCTTAAAAGTGGCCTCTGTACCTCAGACTCTTAGAGAAGCTGACTCTTACCTGTAGCAATTCTTTGGCTGATCCTCTTTTCTCGACATCCATCTCCAAACATCGGTTTAAGAAATCCCGGAATATTGGGGACAGTTTCTCAGGGTTCTGAAGCTCTGGTGTGCCATTAGTTGCTATCAAATATAACGCCTGTAAAATGAGGAATGTTGTACAGCCAGCTCAAGCCTTTAAAAGATAACAACTGACTGGCCTAGAGACAATATCTCAGTCTAGATGAGTCTGCAGTCTATCCCAATGAGATGAAACATTTTAAGAATGTCACTTACAGCAAGTTGCAATTTGTTCTTGCTAGTAGTAAAATAGCTTTCTAAATCTTTTGGCAAGTTATTCAAGAGATACGTCTGTATATCTTCCAGAAGAAAGTATCAGACTGACAAAGCAGCATGTTTCATATCCTAATGGATTTACCTTTCCTAAACTAAGGCAGAAGGCTGAATTCCAAGCCTAAGGTTTCAGTTACAAAAAGGTACAATCTGCACTTATATTCTGAATAGAACACAAATTCAAGACAGCAGTCATCCGTTGGATGGAATTTCCTTGCACTACTGAAGCTCGTTGTCTGTGGGCTTTACTTTTTAAGGTAAGGTAAGAAGCTATCAAGAATCACACTGAGCCTGCTGAGATTCACCTGATAAATGCTCACAAACGGTCCTAGCCATGTCTGTATTTCTTACCCTCAGGGGGTTTTCATTGAGGTACGGGGGTTCTCCTTCCACCATCTCAATAGCCATGATGCCTAGGGACCAGATATCCACTTTAGGGCCATAGGCTTTCCGTGTGACCACTTCAGGAGCCATCCAGTAAGGAGTTCCAACCATAGTGCTGCGCTTGCTCTGCTCTGGGGTGATCTGAGCACAGAAACCAAAGTCGGCTGTAGGATAACAGAATTTAAAGAAGTTACCTTGGTGCATCCATGGAAATGGACTTCTTAGTCTTCTCTATTACTACACACATACGTTACTCCTCCACACTCGAGGGGCTTCTGATGGAAGGGGGAACATTTTTTCTCCCCACCATATTCTCCACATTACAAACTACAATGTGCAAAACACACATAAAACCTTAAGATGTTTAAGCAGGGCAGACTTATGTGGGAAAAAGGTAAAGCTTTCTGTCCTCTCAAAAAGGGACATCAGTATTATCCTGTACAAGAATGGTATTTTGCCCAGTCCTTCCTTCAGTTCCTAGACTGGTACCAGCCAAAAGAAACGAAGCAGAACAGCAAAGGCAACTCTTCTGTGCATGGTATACACTGCCTGAGCTAAAAAAAAAAAAAAGTCAATCTACAAACCATGGATTCTGCCCTGCTAAACAGATGTCATTTCTGCAGCTACTGAGTTCAGCGTTTCACAGCAATTTGGCCATCAAATACAGGCACTACAGCTGACAGAGACATGGAAACTCAGAGGAAGGAGCCTGGACAAGCAAACCTTTCCACAAGGTAACTACTTGAAGAGAACAACCACACTCAAGAAAACAAGAAAAGTCACCTATTCCTATAGCCTTCAGGTGCAGCAGCAATGCATGTTCCATCATGTTACTTTATCCAGCTGCAGCACTCCCACTTCCCAGGCATGTAAAGCATCAATAAGAACACAGTTAAGGCAGGAAGAAGATTTTACTTTATTATTGACACTAAGTTTAAGAGAGAGAGAGAGAAAGAGAGAGAATTTTAAATTTTGAATCAATTTTGAAGTGTTATGCCAAGCAGTACCAACAAAAGAGCCACAGTTCTCAAAATGCTAAGTTGTACTAAGAGGACAGTTTAATTAAGAACTATCCCACCCCCACTGTCAAAGTGCTGCCTGGAAAAGGAAAAACAAAAAAGAAAAAACAACCCTATAGAAGCTACTGAGTTCCTCACCAGCATTTCTTTCAGTCAGGCCTGTTGGCAGGTATCGTGCCCAATTCAACACACAGCCTACTTCAACAAACACACCAGAGAAGCAGCAGCAGTGTGTGCCTCCTGCTACCAGCAGGGCCTACAGCACCATCCCACCAGCCAGGATAGGAAAGACAGGCAAGGTGTAGATCCCAGCTTAGCCAGTAAGTATGTGCAGGCATTAATAGCGAGGGCAGCTTTACAGCAGCCCCTTTTCTGGGCAGGGCATGTGTCTTTAAAGCTCCCACTGGCTGCTGCTTCCTTCCACAAGATGTTCTCTCATCATCATCTAACTGCTTGACACCCCTTCTGAGACTCGGGCAGTAGGCAGGCAGACTGGCGTCTTTTCCTGCTGCAGATTCCTCCAGAAAGGGAAGAGCTTGAAGTAGATGCAGCTTCCACCCTGCACCTAGACAGCTGGTAGAAGCTCTATAAACACAGCCAGAGGGCTAGCCTTACCACAGCTACAGTACCTCCCCTTTACCCAGCACGTTTTCAGAGCCAACTCCTGCTTTCTCTCCCTCCATCATCTCTGCACAGCCTCTCGGAGGCAGCGCTTTTCCCCACAGGCTGCTGCCCTGTCCTCTCACCACACTTCTTTGCATTGACAGCTCTTATTTTTGAACCTTCTCCAGGTGACTCTACTGTAATCATTCACTTTGGTTTCTGAATCCATTCTGTTTGTTCACAAACACACAACTCCTTTAAACAAACAAACAAACTCCTACACAAGAGAGCAGAGCATCCAACAACACTGCTAAGCAAGCCAGGCTGCTCGTAATCTTTCTTCACACTCCATCTCATGACCAACAAGAGACTGCAAACCATCTGAGTAAGGAATACTGCTGAGATGTGTTTTTATGGCATTGCAAATTCTTACTCAAACACATCCCTTAAGTTTTTGGTTGTTTAATGCTGTGTATATTGCTGTATACCAAGAAGTCAGATCACACACCTCTCCCAGCATTCCTGACAGCCACTTCATGTAGTTTCAACGTTCTTTTTTTTCTGCCACGTTTACACACACCAGAAACTGACTTACTAAAGACAAGTTCATGCATGCATGACAATTACCTGAAAAGTAAGCAGTTTCTTTAGTCATTTCATGATTTTATTAATGAAATTGTATTACACTTTCAGTCCAAGAAAAGGACACCCAGTACAAGTGCAGTGTAAGACTGAACTGCAATATAAACTGTTAATAATATCCAACTTTTGTGTTAGTGACCTTCTAATGAAAAGGGCAAAACATTAAAGGCAAGTCACGACAATCTGAAAAGATCAACACAGTAACTGCAGTTTCTTGCAACTCTTCTCTTGCAATCATTTCCACCTTTGCATCACTGCATGCTGCCAGTTACTTCATTTACCAAAAGACTCACATGACAACTGGCTTGCTTCAGCATCCTTTTGGAATAAAACTCTCAGAATCTTAAGTATTAGGGCCCTCAGCACTTCCATACCAGCTACCTGCAGGTTATACACTTTATAACAAGGAATTAATTTCTACCATTCATCTGCAGTAAAAAAAAATCACCTCAGATTTCCCTGTCAGCTCTCTTCCTACCAATGTAGGCTCACTAATGCAAAGCTTATTGGGAAAGTGAAAGCAGAACACTGAAACAACTGCCTGGTACTCACTTAGTTTAACTGATCCATCCATCCCTAGCAGCACGTTGTCGCTCTTTATATCTCTGTGGATGACCTGGTTGGCATGGAGGAACTCAAGCGCTTGCAAGCACTGGATGGGAGGGGAAAAAAAGAAAAAAAGAAAAAGAAAAATTCAGCATATGGAAATGCAGTTTCTGTATCTCAGCATCAATCCCAAAACACTGCTGTAACTCATAACCAGCATGGAAGAAAAAATGCTCTAAGTAGTTATTTAAAACAACCAGCAGAGGAAGCTCTTGTGCTAAACAAATACATAAATTCATTAAATATTCTTCAAATCCCTAGAAGTTAAAGATAACTGAACCACAGCTTCTCTGCTATCTTAACAAACCCAGAAATCCAACCATCATCATCACAGATGTTCACTTGGCTACACGACATTTCCACAAGTGGAGGAACTGCACTGTAAGAGACTAAATGAGAGCCCTTCAGCATGAAATTCCACCAACGGGAATGCTTCATTCTCAACGTGGAAGTAACCACTGTGACAGAGAATTATGAATGTCATCAATACTGCTTTTGCTCATTTCTAGATTAAAATCTTTCACACGCAGTTTCCTCGTAGAAACGTAATGAAATTTACTTTTGCAGTTTGAAAAAAGGCCAAAAAAAAAAAGTATAAGATATTCTCTTTTAACATAAGCAAAAGATTTTGCATTTGCCACTTGTGTCACAGCTGTAATCCCCAGCAGGCAGCTTGTACCCTTGCTTGGTTTAGCAAAGCAGTACTCATTTACAGAATGACAGGTATCTGGCAGTGTGGGCAGCAGGGTTCTCATGAAGTACAACAGCTCAATATTCAACTTTTACCTCTGAAAAGATTACTGTAAATAGTCTTTCTCTGCTTCCAGCTCTGGTTTCTCAGGAAATCATTACCTGTCCATACAAGTTAATGTAATGTAAAGTTTGTTTTCCATCCCCTCCCTTTGGATGAATCATCAAAAGCAGATGTCATGCTCACATAGCCAAGTGGGGCTTTGAAAGCCTATGCTTCTTCTGCACAGCAGATAATACAATTACTTCTTCCTTTGCCATAATAAGTCAAGCCTGAGCTAGATGCTGGCACTCTGACTGAGGTCAGAAGTCACTGATAACTTTTCCATCATCACACATTTTTAACTCTCAAAATCACACTTAAAATTTCTCCAGTTAGAATTTTCTGGAGAATTATTTTCCTAGCAAATCTACAAAGAAAGCAGAACTACAGATTTACCATGCAATGAAAACAGCTGCTAAAACAAGACAGGACAGTCTGCATCAAGTTCATCTTCGTTTGCCCCAGTATTTAACCCAAACACCCAGCTCAAAACTGTGCCATTCTTCTGTGTTCCAGGTTGCACACACAATTTTATGGGTGAGATTCACTTTGTTATTTTCCACGTGTCTCTCTGATTTTAATATTGAATCGTGCTCTTAGCATCATTCGTTCTTCCTAACTGAATGGATCCAACAGCAACTGTTGCAATTACTTGTGATGTATGTGCACCATAAAACCTCTGTGAGCAGAGCACACTTGCATTCCTCCACTCCTCAATTTCAATACTCACTTCTCTGCAAACAGCAGCAATCTGTGCTTCATCCATACATGTTTCTGTGACCACATCTGTTAGTGAGCCTCCAGCTAGATACTCCATCACCACAAACAGTTCATCTCCTACGAGGTAACTGCAAACACAAAACAAACAGCATGCCCACGTGCCATCAGGAGAGACTGAGAACTGAAAAATGACAGCTAAGAGCACGGCGACTTCTGGTCAAGGAAACGATTCACAAACACTTCGAGAGGATATACAAAGAAAGTGATCTCTGGCAGGTAGCTTGAAATGTTTATGCTGGCAGTAAAAGCCCTCTGCTTTCTAAATGGGCAGGATAACACCCTACATCACAGCGTTTTCCAGCTGTACTCTTGTCCACCACTGATGCACAGCTACACACAGCACTGTGTTCATGACAGAAAGCTTCATACTGAACTGTTAAGACCACTCCTTATAACAGATGACTTTAAAAACATTTTGTTTTAAATGACAATATAAATATAACCTCATTTGTTTTTAAAGACTCTGATAAACAGGAAGTCTGGGTCTACAACTAGAATATCAAATTCAAACTTCTGAAACCCCTAGGAATGAAGGATCAGCCAGCTGTCTTCATTTACCTGTCCAGGAAGTTGACTATGTTGGGGTTCTTTAGCTCCTTCATTACCAAGATCTCATTAATAATCAACTCCTTCTTGGGCTGTTTCTGCAGGTTTATCTGCTTGATAGCAACCTGACAAGGACAAAATGAAACGGCAATCACTCAAACTTGAGTATCAAAACCTTGCAGTCATTCTTAATACAGCAGAAGCATAGAAGAGGCGAGAGATTCCATAACAAAATTAGGGAGTTCAGCACAGCTTGTTTGGCAGCTGGCAAGCTGACTTCTTACTAGCATACAACTTGAAAGAGTACAACTTTATTAGCATACAACTCATACTGATAGCCAACACCCTACTCCAGCAGCTGAAACAATCCAAAACCTTCAATCTAGCAAAAGCCAAAACAGATAGCAAAGGAAACTTTCAGGAGATAAAAAGACAGCTGCCTAAATTCATAACAGGCCTAAAGCAGAAGAGATGCTTGTAGCTACTTAGAGCTGTCACCCAAAGCAAGGCAAGCAATTATTTTTTTTTCATCTTCTGAATAGCTTAGTGTTTGGGTCTGAGAATGCTGGAAGACAGAAGGAGCTGCAAAAGTCATTATGGACAGCAAAGATCAATTGAACAATTCAACAGAGAAAGCACTGAAGGAATAAGATGTAGCAAACTATCAAACAGGGAAGTGAGAATGTTCAAATATACAGCAAGATAGTTTCTCCATGTACAAGTAAAGGAATTAGCCTGAGAGAGAACTCAAAATCAGAGAACCAAAATGACCTGCCAGGAAGCTGTACACAGGTACTGGTGTAGTCAAGGAAAGGAGAATCATCAGTTGTCTGTAGTGACTGTCACAGGGAAAATACTGTCATGAGACATACCACTCTACAGAGAAAGAAAGCCCAGAAAAGTCTCCAAGCAATTAAGACAATAACCTATTCCAGAAAGAGAAGGGAAGAACATTCTTGACCAAGAAATAAGCTCATTAGATTATGTATTCCAGACTCTTAAGAAAGATTTAAAAGAATTGTCAACCCAATAACTGACACAGTCTTGCAGAAACGATCCCTGCATATAGCCAAAGGCAGAAAAACAAGAGAACATGTGGCACAGAATCACAGGCTGAGAGTGGAAGGCACCTCAGGGCCACCCCTCTGCCCGAAGTGGCTGACTGTGAGCAGCCTGCTGAAGGCCTTGCCCAGCGGAGTTTTGAATGGAGATCTCAACGAGCAAGGATTCCACCAGCTCCTTGGGCCCCTGTTCTATGTCTGGTCACTCTTTTCTAATTTCTAATACCTAAATTTCTAATATCTAACTTTACCATTCTTTAAGGTATTGTGTGTGTTACCTTTTGTCTTGTCACTGTGCATCTGTAAGAGCAATCTATCCTCCTCATTCCTACACCTTTCCCTGCTAGGGAACTGAAAACAGCAGTGAAATCCTTCTTTGAGCTTCTCACACTGGACAGAACTCTCAGAGCTTCCTTCTCTCCCACAGACATTAAGCACTGAGGAAGTCAGACTATGGTATCAGTTTAACACATGAAGACAGAGAACACAAGCAATCAATTCTTAAACCATCTGTTTAACAGGACAGAGAAGCTCTAAGAAAGGAAGTAAGGCCAAACCTTCACTCTGCAGTAAGAGGACATGAAGTGCTGCAGGGTGCAGGAAGCACATTAAGAGACAACGTACCAAGAAACTGAGAGGCTTGCATTTATTACAATGTAATATTCTACTACAGTACTGGTAGATGTGGTTACTGATGAAAGGGCAATTATGTACCAGCAACAAAATGAACTCTTATTTTCAGACTTTCCAAGGAAGATTAAGGAAAAACTAAAGCATTTAATTCCCAGTGTTTTAGTTCTGGGGAATTAAGAGACTGCACCTGAATGACAAGGATGCAGAATTCTGTTGATGTCATCATCTTTACTACGTGAGTTTGGAGGCATCAAGCAGTGAAAACAGAGCAGAATGTGGAGAGGGCATTTTAATTAAAAGAAAAAAGATGGGGACAAGCTATTTCCATACAGATAAGGTGCATCGAATCACCTCTACCAAAACAGGACTAGAGGAGAAGTATTGAAAGACCAGATGTTTTATTTCTGAAAATCTAGAGTATTATTGCCACCAATATTTGAAAGATAAACTGTTTTCAAAGCACGTATCTGGAACATCTCACTCCCTGTGCTCCACACTGGAAAGGAAAAAAAAAACACCTCTATTTTTAGCTCTCATCATCTGATTACTACAAAACAAGGCACACACTGTTACAAATGACCATGACATTCTTTTGGGAGGTAATAACAAAGATTGGAGCCACTGAAAGAAATCCAGCTAGATTATTTCAGCCACTAAAGAACATATTTATAGGAAAAGTATTTTCAATGCCATAAGCATGGGAATCTTACCTCCTGCCCAGTAGCCACATCAATGGCTGTGAAAACGGTACCTGAAGCCCTGTGAAGAACAAAAACGTTACATGCACCTGAACAGACAATCACAAACACCAAGTTGTGTCAGCCTTCAAAGTTTTAAGAGCTCTATAAAAAAGTAGGTGTTAAAAATAAGCAGCATCACAGAAGTGTCAGCTGGTGCAAATTCATCAGAAGTACTCCCATTTATGAGCCAATCTGTGCCTCCTGAACTCAGCTAAGGCCCTATAATTTGTGCTGCTAACTGCAAGCGGAAAAGCTGAGAAGCCCTTTCTGCAGCATGTATTACTTTTCATCTTCCTCCAGGGGAAACCCTTCCACAAACACAAAGATATTTGGAAAGTATATAGCATGAGTCAGCTACATGTAATGAAAGCTGGATAAGCTAGAGTTCAATATTTTTTGCTCAGAACACTGCACACAGGAACACCAGAGCAGTAAATCGGTCAAGGTAACCTTGTTAGCTTAGCACACAGGAAGCCAACCAATGTACCCTCAAGAGACTCAGTGGTTGTATTACAAAATGGTTGAATGCATCTTACTGGAAGAGGACTAAATACACCCAGAGAGGTGTCACAGGGCTGTGCTTTTGCAATTCGGAACCTCCACCACTGTAAAGCACTCATCATCTTTTTATCAATGCCTAATAAAGCCAATGCTTCTGCTGGGCTTCAGAAAGTGGCGACTGCCTGACAGGACGGCGCACACTGCCTTTAGAACCAACTCACAGGGAATAAAAGTTGGGATCAACACTTACCCCTGCCCAATTTTTTCATATCTGGTGTATTTTTTCTTGGGATCGCCTATGCTCACAATAGTACCTAAGAAAAAAAAAGAAAAACATTACCTCACAGAATCTTACCATGGGTTTTGGAAACGTTCTCTGCTGTTGTAGCACAGCCAATTTCTGCCAGCTCATGGTAAAAAACACATCAATCCCACTGCTCCCCTTCAGCAAGACTGCCTTGGCCAAGAGACCTCCAAGAGTGGATCAGCACTAATAGCACAGAACAGCCAAAGGCTCCTGGTTCAGTTCACGAAAGGCCCAGCTTCAGACAATCATTCTGCTAGGCTTTACTCTTAACAAGACAGATCATGCTATTTCCCATTATCTCAAGTAATAATAGTCTTCTACATAGCAAAACCCCACATGAGATTATGACAAATCCACTAGGTTAGCTTGCTCCAGAAACCAGTCAGTTCCTGACTAAAGCACAGGAACATGACTGTGGTTAAAAATTATCTTCAAGAAGATTACGGAACAAGCTACAACAGAAACAGGAATATTTTGAGGTATTATGGATATACTATACACACTGATAGCAGTGTTACAACCAACCTTTAAATTAAAGTCCTACAAGCCTTTTTACCCAACAGACCTCCAAAGCACTGAAACGTCTGCATGCAGCTCCTCTCAGCTACTGTCTGACACAACACCAACCAAGCACAGTATTCACACAACTCTACACAGAAATAAGGGTCCAGGGAAAAAGCTAAATGACTGCTGCCCCAGAAATCCTAAAGTCTTTGCTTATCTGAAATGAAAAACACCTACGTAGTTTCTCCATGATCTCTTCATCTGACATTTTGGTCTTCTTTTTCTGCTTATCACCTGACTTTGTCCCACCATCAACAGAAGCGTCACCAGCTGGTGCAGGGATGGGGTCAATTACAGACCGTGTATAAATCTGTTTTGAGGAGATAACATTCACTCATTTAAATTGTGCATTTACAATCACAGACCTGCAGTTAAAAGCAATCACAAATTTTCCAAGATCTCTAAGCACCACTTTACCTAACAGCTTGGAGGCAGAAATTAGGCATTGGATTTCAGTAAGACAAGATGCTGACAACCCAACTGGCCTCTGAAAGAAAGATGCAGGCTCCTTCTGCCCAGAACAGATGCTTGGAGATTAACTGCCACAGACAGACATTTTTGGGGTTTTCTACTTGCTTATTCTTTTCAACCTATGATAGCTAAATAGTTGAAAGGGCCCTTCCTTTTACTTCCTTGCTGCAATTTTCACCTTTCACAGAACAGGAATCAATACTGGATAGTGAGGACAACTACCCCTAAAAAGACAAAAAAAAGATCTGTGCTTTAGCATGAACAGCGTCATCAATGCCTGGGAATTTCCCAGTTGTCCCCAGTCCCAGGGATTTTCTTAGAGCTTTATTCCGTTTCCTTCTGAGCCGTTCAATAGCCATACATTTGAAAAACAATGCAAGTTCACAGCTGCAAATGACTACTGCAGCAATACCAAACTGCAGCCTTATCTCATCCTGCAAGTTTAGAAACATCATTTCAGTCTGTGTGAAGCAGAATCAGCATCAACTGATGAGTACAGATAACTCACATGTTTGTGCTCCTGGGGTGAAAATAACAGAATAGCAGTATGTACATCTACCAGGGTCAAACGAATCAGGGAATCCTGAGACTTAGCAAGCTGGATGGGCAGTTCAGGGTAATCAAAAAAACAAAAGTTCTGTGAAATGCAGGTTAGCACCATCAGTTGTATGGCTTCTCACCGATTTCGTGTGATCTGGGCGCGGAGCAATAATAGGAGGCGGGGCTTCTTCATCATCATCATCATCATCTGCCACAGCTGTTGATGGCTCTGAACCTTTGGCATTGGTCTGCATTTTTTTCCCAAAGTTCAAGAAAACAGAAATACAAACAAAATTGTTTTCCTCACAACGTTAAATATTTGTATTTTGCTTGGGGTTTTTTTGTTTGTTTGTTTGTTCTCCTATAAAATCTAAGATTGTTCTTGCTCACGTCAAAAGAAAAGTACAGGTTGATTGGTATAAGCAACCTATTACAACTGATATAAGATTTGGTACACAGGAAAAACAGAGACCTGCAATAAACGCGCTTAAGACGACACAGCGTAAACTCACTCACCGTTGGTGTTCCTGAAGGGAAACCATCTTTTTCTAGATAGGAAAAAATGAAAAAGACAAAATCCTCAGAAAAAAAAAATCATAACAAGTAAACTGCACAAAGAACAGGGATCACTTCAGATTTCTTCATTTCTCAGAAAACAAAATCCGACAGTAATAAAGAAAGAAAGCAGTACTGCACTCTATCTCCAAGCAGAAGGAAGTTTCCAAAGCAGACAGCTCTATTTGTTTCCCCACTTGCTATTCACCTCACCTGTACACAGTTTTCCAAACTCAGTACTGCCCACCACACACATGCCCCCTTGTCTTACTGAGATGTGAATTAGTGATTAAATAGATATGTCTTCCACTAGCTGTATTTTGAGTCAAGGATGAGGACATTACAAAGCCTTATTACTAAGCTATTTTCTGACTGCAAGTCCTTTGGAAGGGAACTGCATAAAAGGAACTGTGTGCATTTGTAGGACAGTTGCTCTAAAGCCCCATCATGTAGCTCCTGACCTAGAGCAGTAAGTTATTTTACATCTTTGGTGTCATCATGTGGGTAAAAGGAACATGCAAGTTCACAGATAAAAAGCATCTAGATACATATTTCAATCACAGACCAGAGGAGCAAGTTCTCCACTATGAAACCAGCTGATCAGTCACAGATCCCCAGCTTCTTAATGGGCTGTGCTTATGTTTGGTTGCTACTTTGAATTAACTGGTTCCATTTCTTTCCCTTTCCACTTAAAAGTGGGAAATTTACTGGACAAAGACAGTTTCCAGTAAGCGTTAAATCCATCTTCAAATCTCTTGTTCCTTACTGAAAAGTAGGCTGCTCTTTCAGCATTTGAATCAGATCAGCAGTTCACAAAGAGGAACGCCCAATTCCCCTTTCAGGATGCTTTGTGCATACTTGCATCTCACCTGGAGCAGAAAAGCTCAGATATTTCTGTTTTGCTGTGTCTTTGGAGTCGTAGAATTTCAGCACATCGAGTACCGCCTGAGGGTTTTTCTTCTGTTCTAACTTGGTGATATTTGAGGTCTGTAGCAACCGAGCCCATTGCTCTGGCATTCCCTGAAATAAAAAGCCATTTAAAAAGCAGAACAAAAGCATAACATGTGCAGCCTTAAGCACACCAAAATATGTGTCAGAGACTTACAAAGGTGATGAAACAGATGAAACACAGCTGAAATACCTCCGGATGTCTCAGCATCCCAAGCACTCAGGGGCTCCAGCCCTTCCTAACACTGTGCCTTCCAGGAATATTCAGTTTGTCATGAGGAGTGGGAATACAGAAGCACTCAACACCACCAGCATTACAAACTATGGAAAGCGAACTGAAGAGGGAGGTTTCCTTCCCTGCAGCATTTCTTAAGGAAGGCTCTCCCAGGTGACAAAGCCCTGGATGTGATACTGACACTGCAGGAACACTAACAGGTCACAGTCTCGTTACTCTGTGTGCTTTATAAATACACAGTGTAATTATGTCTTTGATAAGAACAAAGAGATTAACTCTTCATTCTAAAACACCACAATGTTCTCTGTAGCACTGACCCACAGCTGATTTGTCAGCAACTTACAGTGAACTCTCCAGTGACAGCATCAAAGCCAACATGGATAGTGTGCTCAAAGTCTGACGGCGGGGAGATTTCTGGTCGTTCCTTTTCCTTCTTCTTACTTCCTGAAAATGCAAGGAGAGACCTACTGAGTAATGATTTAACATCCCACTGTTCCCATTTCATATAAGAAATCCAAGCAAAATGAATGGGATGAATGCAACCATTATTCTTTTTTGCTGGATGGCTGCATTTACACACACGACACAGGAGTTTGATACCTTCAAGTACAGACTTCATGTAACAATCACCAACTCCTTTCACTCAAATCACTGCGCTGTGGCAGGAATCAAATCAGAGATTACGAGCCCCAGAGCACAGGGAGCTCTGGAACACATGAAACATTCACAAGGGAAAAAGCTGACATTTTCAAGTGGATTAAGAACAGCTCTGAAGGAAACTTCAGTTCAGTCTCAATTTCACCCTAAAGACAGTTAAAACTCAGTCGTCCCACTGCTTCAGTTCAAGGTAATTAATGCAAACTACGCCTTCCTCAATGAAGATAAAAATTGATAGCCTCAGACCAACTGTGTAATTTAAACTGAAAGGGGAAAGAAAAAAATATAACAAGAAAGCAAATCTAAGAAACACCAGAAGCAGAAACAGATAATGAGAAGGACCACAAGCACAACCCAACCCACACAGAATTACGTTCAGATATTTTATAACGCACAAGGTTTGGTTTGGGAATTTTTTCCCATTCCCATTCCCTGCAAATTGTCTTCAGTTTCTGTTGAGCTCTAAATACCAACCCCAGTTAGGCACCATTACGTTCCCTTTACTTAGTGAAAAGGCTCAAAGTTGGAAGGTTTCAGGAAACAAAGGCCGAGTCCTGCTTGCTTCCCCCAGGCAGAAGAGCTGCTGTTTGCTCTGCAGGAGACCTGACACCTGAGGCTTCACACTGCAAGGCAGAGCCCTGGCACTGAGCAGTGGAGCGTGTCTCATTCGATACTGAGAAAACAGCATGTTGACTCCTGAGAATGCCTATGGGCTCAGGGAGCAGAGCTGAATCAGCTGCATTTACCGTAGCATTTATGAAACAAACAAAAACTGTTTTGCTTTAAGAAATGAAAAGCCGTAAAGATTCATTACAGAAAAAGTGCAGATAGAATAGGGCTTGCTTAGTGACTGTGGTTAAACGCTGCAGGGGCAAGTGATGGGGCAAGCTAAATCACAGCACCCAGAGCCAGGGACTGTCCAAAATCCCCTCTTGCTGGCAGGAAAGGAAGGACGGGAACACAGGACAATGCTTACAAACGAAAAGCCATGTGGGCTGCCGAGAGCTGAACAATGCAGTGGAAAGACACAGCTATTATAAACAGGATATCTTTAATATGGCTGCACAGGTCGGAGCCAAAAAGCAAACGGACTGTCAAATGTTCTCATTTAACATCTTTAAGGAAAGCCGTGCTCCTTCCCAACCTTTTGCAGTTGTTTATGTGAAAGCAGGAGGAAGAAGAGCTGTATTCCTCAGGAAGATTACTGTACCAGAGCACTTAACAGCTAGGGAACATGGCTTGGTGCTCAAATCATCCAGAATGTGCTGCACAAATAAACCCCATCCTCCCACAAATACACATCTCCCGAGTACACCAGGCAGGAGCCGAAACACAGCTCTGCCCAAGAGAACAGCAGATCAGAGACTTTAAACAAATGCAAGCAGCAAACTCCAGTCAAGAGGCAAGTCCAGAGAGCCATGCTTTGGCAAGACATACTTGAGACTCTGTTAACAAGGCCACTGTGAGGCCAGGCTATTTTTAAACCTCCAATTATGTTTGCACCACAGCTCTCAGTTTAAATGGGAATCCCTTTAATAAAGGGCAACGGTCATTTTGAAGCACAAGTGAACTTCGGATTTTCCCCATATGAAGCCTGAGCCCCTTGAAATGCATTAGTCATGCACTCCTCCTGCATCACCAACCAGTACCAATGCAAGGGGCTCCTGTGCAAAGCCTTGCATGGCAGCATGCTCCAGCAGGATGGTCTCAGCAGCCCAGGAGGCACTGGCAAACCTCAGGTCCCCAAAGCACAGCTGAAACCATGGGGCTCTGCTCTGAGTCTGCTGTCCAAGCACGTTGCATGCACGACCCTGGGGCCTGGGCTATTCCCTGCAGCACTCCTTCAGTAAGTTCTGCTCCAGAATAAACATTTCTGGGTTGAGAAGACTGCTTCGAAGCTTTCCAAAAATGCACACAGGTTCATCTGACTTCAGATGCTTGGCCAAGGAAATTCATGGCAATTAAGTACTCTAGTAAAAAAGATGACTATCTCATCACTTATCTGGAACAATGGAACTGGTGGCAAAAGCTCCCTGATGAGGTGATTTAAATGTGATTTTTTGCTGATTATTTCAGTACAGAACTAGCTCAGAGTTGGGGCAGGAGCCCTGCTTGTGCTCAACCTGCTGCTTGCAGCAAGTGCCCCAGCCCACCTCCCATGGGAGGAGCTGAGGGACTCAATGAGACAGTGAGGAGGGACCCTGTGACATCAAGGGACAGAAGGGAGCAAAGCCAAACAGCTTCATCAGCCCTGCACCACGTCTGCCCATATGCATTAACAGCCTTGTACATCTCCTAGGAAGGCATTCCTTCATTTTTTGAAAAGAATTCAATATTTTAGCAGTAATTGATTAATCTCTGCACCAGCCCAAATGCAAAGTTAGTTTGGAAGACTGTCTTGCATACACCCCAGCATACAGCTCACCAGCAGCAGAATAAAAAGCCACCTTTTCCTCAAACAGGCCTTTCCCATGGGAGTGCACATCAGCTACGCAATGAACAAAACAACTACCTCCAACCACGTTATCATACCATCATATCACATCATTATCAATCATTATTCACTGGAACAGGCTGCCCAGGGAGGTGGTGGAGTCTCCTCTGGAGATGTTCAAGACCTGCCTGGATGCCTTCCTGTGCGACCTGCTGTAGGGAACCTGCTTTGGCAGGGGGTTGGACTCGATGAGCTCTGGAGGTCCCTTCCAACCCCTACAATTCTGTGATTCTGTGATACCACACAGAACTTTTCTTCAGAAGGACACTGTTTCAAATACTTTTCAACATCTAAAAGACAAAGTGGCACAACTTTTGCTGTAAGGACTTCTACTTTGCATCACCAAGTGTCAGTTGATCCACAGACACGCCGAACAAGCATGCAAATGAATGTTGGTATTTACAGTATCTACAGAACAAATTGAAGTATTCACATTTTAAAGCAATTTCAGGTGACCTCAGACAATGCCCCAACCACCCTCATGGCCGTTCCAGCAATGAATGAACCCACTGTCAAGATGGAAAGAGGAAATGTCTGAGGAGAAGTAAAGGCACTCTAACACTTTACAAAGCTCTCCAGCCACACTGTGCCTGCTTGCATTAGCAGCTCATTTCACAACACAAGCAAGTCTTACTCAGTATTACTAGTTCAGAGCACTTTCCTCCACAGACCCAAGTCTTGCTCTCAAGGTGTTGCTACCAGCCTGCACTTCCTTCTCACATTTGCTTTACAGACTTACCTCTTTAAGGCTTTTACCTCTACCAGACAAAAAGACCACCACCTGTACTGCTGCCATGCATCCACAGCCAGTTGCTGCACAATAAGTGACCTTGTGAAATAACTGTTCTGCTTCCAAAAGCCAAACCTTTCCATCCTCTGAAAAGGAAAACACACCCACCATCCCCAGCAGCACCGCTGCCACATTGTGGCAAGCTATCTGTGAGCGTAGGAAGCCTGCTGCAAGCATTTGTTGCCATTTGCTCACAGCTGAGTGAGAACCAACACCAGCATTGGGGGAAACTCCTAGTGGAGCGAATATGAGCTACCAGAGGAGCAAAGTCTCTTTCAGCAGACAAACCTGTGTCAGCACGTCTGAACCAGGCCTACCTAACACATCAGTGCCAACCCAGTGCAGGAAGCCAGGAGTGGAACTGGAAAGCACTGAGAGCAGCCAGGTCTTCCCCGTGACAAGACAGTAATGTGCAACATCTTTCCTAACACTGACAGAACAATAAAACACATTCCTCTGCTTCAGTGTCTGCTCTTCCATAGGGAGCACGTCATATTTCTGTAACCCATTCCCAAGTGTTTGTAAACAGATACACAGCCCAACTGGTCCCAAAATGCAGGACAGGCTGCGCTCAACTACCAGTGACAGCTGCTGAGTCGATCCAAAAACACAACTGATGTCAACATGCATTAACATTTAGCATTGACTGCTGTCAGGAATAAATTTTAAAAAACACTGAAGGGTACAGAGTAACAAAACACACTGCAGTCTCAGGTCAGGCCAGTAAATCTCTGCATGCTTCCATTCTAGCAGGCGTTAGAAGCCATTTCTACACAGAGGTAGATTTTCCCCTGCTGGTAATTAACCTGAAATGTGCAGTTACACAGATCTGATCTCTGGAGGAGGACTTCATTTTTCCCTATTCTCCTTCAAACACCCCCTGCTTTCCCACTTCTTACCTCAAAGGTACCACCTTAATGGTCATTAACATCAAGTAACTTCCAAAACAGACGGATGCTCAGTTTAAACTAAAAATCTGTTCTTAACTTAGCAAAATGGTAGGGAACATGATATGCAGGAATCAGAAACATTCATTAGGGTTGTTGAAAAATGCAGCAAACGTGACAAGTACTAGGTTGAGGCTTTTCTTAAGGACTCATTCAGTTTCTCTTCCTGAGCACTTCATCTTCAAGCAATCCAGGGCAAAGGGAAAGAACAGCTCACTGAACACACAGATCAAACTTCCTGCATTTTCTCTAATACTCAGACAGGCTGCAGTAAAGAAATTCCACAATCTCACTTGCAGATTATGGACTCAAATGCATAATGCGCTACAAAACCTTGGAAGAAGAATAAAGAAATAGATAGAAAATGGAGGCATCTTACCTTTTTCAGTGCTAGAGAATATGGAGATGATTTTATTCCTAGGTTTTCTCTCTTCTGGTACGGAGGGCAGAGGTTTCAAGCTGTGGTTGGCAGACAACGGGTCCTTTCCCCCATAACTGCTCATCCGCACAGGAGGAGCTGGTGGCTTGTCTTCCAGTTCTCCGTTGTCAGACATGGTTCTGAACAGCTAGTGAGGACTCTGAAACAGAAATATTGGTTAAACCATATGAAGCAAGAACGGAAGACACAAACAGAGCATTTCTTTCGTTGGCCAGTAGGGAAAGGAGGTACAAATTCATCTTTGAAAAGCACAGCGAGCGCTGCATTGCTCAGCACTGATGCTTCCCTCAAGGAAGAGCTCCTTTCCTCCCTTCTGGCTCCCCACTCCCACCCTGGGCCACCCCTTCACAGGGCAAGCAGCAGCACTTGTGGGATGCAGTGACAGGCTTCTCCAGTGATAACACCGAGCCAGTTAGAAAGAACAGACAGTTAAGATGTGCATCCATTCCCCAGTCTGGTTCACTAACTGTTCACATCAAGGCTTCATACACTCAAGTGATAAAGCACGTAAGGACACTAGTGTAACCTAAGGGCAGTTCTAGCTCAGTGCTTCATGCTACAGAGTCCTTTCTTGTCATTTATCTTGTGGAGAGCAGAATAGCTTACTTTTAGAGCCATAACACACCGTCCCCATTACGCAGAATCAAGAATATCTCTACCCAATTTACACAGCCTAAATAAAAGAGCACAGATACAGATCTACTAGATTCCAGATCTACTGTATTCCACCTCTGAGCAAGGACGTGCACAGCTTCAACCCTCTATCCCACACTTTCTTCACTTGTGAGAAACACCCATGTAAATACACACTCACACACTACTGTCATAATCCTACCAGAGTTCTTAACACAAGAGTGAGCACAAAGAGACAGCTACCAGTGCCAACACACAGCACAACAAAGCATCTGCAGGAGGCGTTCCACATGCACTCAATGAAACCTACAGCAGCCTCTCCTCCCTCCCCATGATATACTGGAGATTTTTTTTGCTGATCGCCAAGGAAAAGGCATACGCTGTAAACAGCATACAGAAATCATCTCTCCATGTCAGCTGAATAAGAAACAAGCCCCTCATTCCTCAATGTGCCCAGAAGATGAGCTAGCCCCCTGGAAGAGAAGTCAGCACCCCTCCTCTGTTTCTCGTGATGTTGTCAGTGCCATTCAGAGCCAGGCTGGGACAGTGAGTACAACCTGCTATCGCTACCCACGTCTTACTCACAAAGTACAAACACTGCACTGCACGCCGTGTGTGGCTTTCACAGAACTGCAAATAGGAGGGCTGTCCTTCCTTGCTGTTACACACCGCAGAGAAGAACGCTGCCAAATCCCAACTAGGAAAAGCAAAGCAGGCCAGCAGCCCAAAGCAGCACGAGAGCAAGCTTTTTTACACTGAGAAGCTCAAAAGAGACTGAAATGCATTACCACCATGAATGCCCACGAAAGCACATCATTTCTGTACACATACCTTCAGAGGCACAAACAGCATGAACCAAAGTTCTGGCAGCCTCAGTTGAGAAGTGACCATGTGTGGGTTGCCCCACAGACTTACAGACTGATGGGAAACAGCTGTCAAAGCTGCACAACATCCACCTAGACAAATCTGCCTTCAAGCCCTTTTCCTGATGACAGAGTGATAAATAGGCCTGCAACACTGGACTCAGCTGGTGGGGACGCAGCCGTAGATCAGACCGTGGTTCCTAGCCTTCCATTTTTGCTTACTGATTGCTCTTTCAGATGTTGCAAGTTATCTGCAGGATCTTCTCAATTTTCCAGTACCTACCCTGCAATATGGGAAAAAAGAACCCTGGAATTTAACAGCACGACTGAGCAGCCAATCCACAGGGATTTTAATTCCAATCTCTTTCCTAACAATAAGCACTGCTTTCACAAAAGCATGTGCCACCAGTTTGAGACATATAATCTCCTTGTACAAATCACCACAGTTGAAGAGTCCTGCTCTATAGAATCAGCTTTTAGGAGTGCAGAGGTAGGACAGTACAGAAGGGAGGGTCTGCATCAGCAAGAACACAGCTCTGAAGTTGCACTTGGAGTACAAGGGGGTAAAACCCATCTATCCATGCATTGCTTTGAGCTGCTTGATATAAGCAACAGCAAGATGCAAAGGCAGCCAACCAGCCTGTGTCTGAAACAGACAGACTGGTCCTCCAAGCCCGTGCTAAGTCCCTGCATCCTTTCATTGACAGCCCAGCCACCTAATAATGCCGTAACATGAGATTCAGGTTGCCAATTTTTACGCTTTCCCACTTTTATTTGCATGTTTTCAAAATGGAATCCTCACTATAGTGAAAATTCTGAATTTTCAGTGATAAGAGCACAAACAAGTTCATCACATATTTGCCATCACAGCTGAAGATAACTACTCCTTAGCACTTCGTATGTTCAAGAGAAGAAACCGTTAAGCAACAGGTTGGAAGCAACTATATGGAAACCCCAAATCCATCTATTCCACCAGAAAATGAGGCACTTCAAAGCACTGATGTAACAGCACCTGTACTGAACCTCTGAACTGCAACTCCAACCAGCTGGTTTGTGTTCAGTGTTCAGGAGCTTCCTTGACTCTACCTGAAATAGAGTTGAGGAGCAGGAGAGAAGAAAACAAGTCCATGTGGGGCTGCAGGGACCATCAGGTAGAGAAGCTCAGGGCTGATGGAGCAAACTGGCTGTGGGAGAATGCTCTGGATCAGCTTCACACCTAAGGAAACGCGTTTGTTATTTGCAGTTAAAATCCTTCAAGCTCACTAAAGCTTGAAGAAGTGAAAGAAAGGAGCAGTTCCCTCCTCCTTTGTCCTTAAGCCCCTCTTCATTATGCAGAAGAAACCTCCATTGCCCAGGAAGCACTTCTGAAGTGGTTGTAGAGGTTTGGCCTTAGGTGCCATGATTGGAAGAGGTAAAAAATAGAGAAATAAAATAAAGGACTGCAGAGATACATCTAGAAGCTCCTTTCCTCTTCTCTCACAGGAAAAGACACCAGGTAGGGGCAATCATTCTTGTCCCATCAACAATCAAGTACAGGTAACAGAGAGAAAAGGATGTTATCAATGGAAATGGATTCACCTTAGCCAGTGAAGATAACATTACTACTAATAATGGATTTGTGCATTCCTCACAGTCACAGTGGCACTATGTTTAATTACCAGAACTAGAAAGTGATGGAAAGAACCACAGACAAGCTGTGAGGCTGCAAACCATACTTAACTACAGACTTCAGACAGATTCATTCCCACCACAGAACAGCACTGCAACCCACTACATTCACAAAAAAAGACACAGAGCTGAACCCTTTCCTCCCAGCAGCTCTGCTACTTACTCCACAAAACATAATCACAGGGGCCAGAGCCTGTGACCGCACAGCTCTGATTCTTGGTGTGTATCTCTTGCATATGACAGTACCCCCTGTGGACAAAGGATGTACTTTCCTCATCCTCTGTAGACCTCAGTGCCCTCATAACTTGAGCTGCAGAAGCAGAAGAGCAAACGCACCCTCTGTCCTGCTGCAGAAGCAGCAGGAGGGCTCCAATGCTGGGCAGCAGGGCAGCACGCTCTGCCCCAGGGCTGCTCTTCAGCTCCTTTGAGTTTTAAGAAAGGACAAATGTTTTTCATCTCTGTCTTGTTTGCAGAATGACTAAAGGGAAATAAAATGAAATCAAAGACGAGCACTTTCCTACCTGCTTTTGTGTGCTGTCACAGTTTTCCTAGCATGCTTTACTTGAGCATATCAGTTTTTAAACATACATCATGTGTGTCCATACCTCAGCAGAACTGTGCAGAACTGCAAGGCCTTGAGCAGGGGAAGGAAGAGAGAGAAAAATCTTGAGGATCCATAACATCCATAAGGAGTTGGAGTTTCTTTGTAAAACGTTCAAATTAATACATTTGTGTCCTCCAAGCTTCACCTGTATTTCAATGTCTAGGATGTGATGCAAAAAGAAACCGGCCTAATGCTTGGAAAATGCAATATTGAGCTTGGAGCTGTTTGATAGCACAGATGTGAATTCCTACCCCTGCCACAGCACAGCCTCACTTCATGCTGTCCCTCTCAGCAGCCACAATTAATCCCCAGCAATACATGCACCCTGATGGGAAGCTCGTGGAGCTGCCAACTAAACTCAGCCCTGCTTCGTGCAGGTAAAAATTGCTCAGCTTATTTATCTATCATCAATGTAACACCAAAGGAGCAACACAGACGTCAAACGGAAGTCTATTTTACAGGGCTGACCAAAAAGCAGAAGTAACCCATTACCCTTTAGCATGATACTAAGAAACACAACCATTTTGCTTTTGAAATTGCAGCCTGATGTGGCTGCAGAACCCCACTGGGACAGCACCTGGACTGCTGCAAGAAGTGCAGAGCACTCGGGCACGGCTGCATGCACAACACCTGAAATCAGTACAACACAACTATGAGATGTCCGATGGGAGGAGCAGAAGAAAAGAGAGGAGACACAAAGAGTGCAAAGTAGCCTGACCCTTAAGGGCTTCTGCCCAGCCCCGCTCTGGCTCAGGGCACGAGGTCTGGGAAAGGCCAGTTATCCTCACAGCAGTCGGCGTGGCGGCAGCGCTGTCATCTGCTCTCTTCCTGCAGAGCCTTACAGGGCGCTGCTGGCAACGCTTGTCATGCACAGAGAGCAGCATCCGGGACAGGCAGGTCCAGCACAGAGGAAAAGAGCAGAATAGATGCCTTAACTTAATCTCCAAGGTGAATGTTGAGTGGGAAAAAAAAAAAAGACAAAGTAAAAAAAAATACAAGAAAAGAACTCATTTGTGCTACTTCCAAGAAAAGACTGGTGTGACGAGGGAGATTGAGAGTCTTGTTTCACTCTTGATTTGTAACACAAAAATCCCTGGGGAGATGTTCAGAGACATTCCCAGCACACTGACCTAATTTGTTATCTCGTCTTCAGCCTTCCCAGCACCACCATTCGTGAGCAGAACACCTTCCTGGAGGAGACCAGCCGTGATGCTTCTGTATTCCGGACAAGGGGACAAAAAGACCTTCCAAGAAAACAAACACAGGCATTGTGCAGCTCATCAATGCACTCTGGAGGGCTGGTCTTTTCAGCAGATATTCTATTTTTTCGGGGCAAACATTTTTTGAATACAAAAGCAGAACGCAATGTCTGCACGGGTATTTTTCTAACACTCCTCTCTTTTTTTCCTTTTTTCCCCTCCCACCCCCCCTCGAGGCTCCTGTTGAGCAATAGATTTCCTGTGATTAGCTCACAGAGTACTGATTATAGCTCACTTCCTCCCAGGGATTAGCTGAAAGCAGCTTTCTGACAAGTGTGCATTCAGACGGTGCTACCTTAGCCGCAGCTCACTTCCTGCCCCAGCACTCAGCAGCTCACCCATCCCAGATGATTTCAACGCTGCAGACAAATCCACAGAACCAGCAAATCTCAGACCGTCTTCTCCACGGTTTTGTTTTCCAGCAGCATCAGATTTATTCAATCTGACCTAAAAAGGAGTTTCTAGAACAGCAGAAGAGCACCTTCGGTGACTGAAAATCCTCATCTCTCCATTCCAACTCAAAAAGTTGTATTCAAAGTTGTGGCTGGCCAAGAATTACCTTCCCAAAGACTCGGCAA
The DNA here is from genome assembly GCF_019232065.1 of Centrocercus urophasianus. NCBI lineage: Eukaryota > Metazoa > Chordata > Aves > Galliformes > Phasianidae > Centrocercus > Centrocercus urophasianus. Next base: position 19,180,330 of record NW_024884744.1, on the reverse strand, counting down.
ACGCAGCCTCAGATCTTCTGTCTGCCAAAAGAGGACTTGTGCAAAAACAAGACCAAGAGCAGCCCTGATAGAGGCCGGTGAGAGCCAGCAGGGTGATGGCTTCCACCTATGCATGCAGATGTGCTAACAGCATGCAGCTCTCCAGCCCTGCGCCTCTGCCAGCCTCCAAGGGACTTGTTGAAACATCTCCTTCCACCTTCAGAGGCCTCAGATAAAATAAGCATTTGGTCTGCGCCAAACCGCACGCCCGCGAAAGCTAACAGTTATTTTTATTTAACTTTCATTTATGGGGAGGGAAGAGGAAACTAGGCTAATCTGAAATATTCCAACCAAGCACAAAACTCTCCAAATTACAAGCATAAGCAAGCAAGATACACTTTCAGATGATGCAATCAAGAGAGCTGATTTTATATATATATATAAAATCTGAGCACAAGCAATACAAACTCTTCATGAAGATTTATGCAAGGACATACTGTATCACTCAAAGTCACTGCCTGGCAAGGCACTGAAGGTGCTAATACATCACCAGTCTTTTTTTCTGCAATATCAACTGCCACGTGCAGCAGTTTGCTGCTTTCAGCTGCTAGAGAGGCAACCATGAATGTTTTGAACAGCCCTTTCCTGCTGACTTCCCTTACAGCTGCACGCAACAGAGGCAGTGCATCACGTTGCCACTCTACCAGCAACACAGGAGAACTTCAGCCTCCTGCAGATCAGATGGGATGACACCCACACTGCAACATAACCAGCTCAATTCTTTCCATTTTATCTTCTTCTGACTCCTTCCCATATGGAATTCTGCAGATGCACAAAGCTCTGCTCTGAACATGCTCTAGAGTACCATTTTAGACATAAAAGCAGACACACCCTCCCAGAAGCATCCAGGGGCAGACCTGCTATCCTGCAGAGGATGCCACTCACACAGCCAGCCCTCAGCACATGCACAGGACAGTACAGCTTCCAGATACCCACTAATAAAGATAAGCAAAACAGTCTATGCTTTTCTGACCCTGGCAGCCTCCCAGGCCAGGTTCACACCGTGCCTCGCGAGCTGAAGACATGGTGATAAGCAGGAGCCTCAGTAAGGATAAATGTTTTCTCCCTAAGTTTCACTTTATGAACTGGGAGGAGGGAGATCGCTCCAGAACTATCAGCTCTGGTCTATGACTGAAACAGATACCAGTGGGGAAAATTCAAAGAGGCACAGAACAGAGACAGGATGTGCAAGAGTCCCGGTGAGGGTCCATCAGCACACAGAAAACTTCAGCCAATTAGCAGTACTTCACTTTCCTCCATGTCGCAGCCATCTG
>NW_024884744.1:19141198-19179007 GCF_019232065.1 Centrocercus urophasianus | reverse complement strand
CCTTGTGATCCATCTCTGCAAGCCACGACCACCTGATTCCCACCTGAATTCTCATTTCCTTCTCACAGTAGAAATGCAGCACTACTGAACCATAGCAGCGCATTTTTTCATAAATAAATCAGAAACTGCTCTCTTACTTCCCCATCTCCAGCACTGCGACAGCAGCACCTGACAGGCCCCGAAGGCAGCCAACGAGTCGCTTCTTGCTTCCTCTTCCCCAAGCAGGGCAGGAAGACTTCAAAGGTGAGGCCACAGCATCATCGCTGAGAGCTGACAACAGCAGAGAACGGGAACAGGATGGATCCACAGGTGTCCATCTCCACCTCGGTGCAGAAAGGCAGCCCTGCAGGCATGTGAAGCAGGAGCCCAAGGGTTGTGGATCCAGCAGCCTGCTGCAGGCCCAGCTGCCACCCACCCGCTGAGTTCAGGCCATGCTCTGTTTCATGCAGCCCACAGCCACGGTTTGGCTTCAAGGAACCATTGTGCGATGCTGCATAATGACAAAGCGGGCTCAAAGGTGTTTGAAAAGCCTATTCAGTCCTCAACAAGGAAATTCCTCACCCCTGCTCTACCGAGGTGAAAACCTGAGTCAACTGAAGAAAGACAGCCTGCAGCAAGCACAGCGCATGCAAATCTGTGATCCGAGGTGCTCGTGCTTACTCATATTTCTTTACCTTGAAGACTGCACAGCCTTAATTTTCATGAGCTGAGATTTTCTGAAGATCAAAGGAGAACAGGGAAAAAGGCAAGGAGGGAAAGTTGACGAGAAGTGAAAAATGAAGTCTGTATCTCATCCCTGCGATCCTCTCTTAATTAAACTTGGCATTACAGGCAGGGAGCACATTCCAGAGCAAAAGTTATTTGAATAAAGGGTACGTTACCTGAGCAAGGCATTTATGCAGCTCAGTCTGTGTCTGTATTTCTAACAGCACACACAGCTGCTGTAACCTGGACTGACACCTCCCAAAAACGTCAGGCTGTGGCGTAGCACAGAGATCAGCAGCAACTCTGATAGAAAGCAAAATGGTTTCTAACCCCCAAAATAGTGGACATGCAGGGCATGCCAGCATGGCAAAGAAAAGAAGCATCCAGCTGTTAGGGATCCATCACTTTCCCACCGTGCTGATGTTGCTGATGGAGCTGTAAAAACAGCAGCTATGGGGGAGAAGAACAAAAGAGGGAAAAGACAAAGGGGAAAAAAAGAGAGAAATAGCATCCTGCACACACCAAGAATCGAGCCTTTGTTTCTGTCCAGCAGTCGGCCAAGCTTCACTTTAACTGCAGCTACAGCCAGCAGATAGTGAGAACTTCAGTTCCTTCAGCTCTTCTTGCAGAGCTATACAGCAGTGCTGGCCTGGCATAGAATGCCCCACAGGAAATCCTGCCTCTTGCCAAGTGCCATTCCCCCCTGCAGTGCACAGCAGGGGTCACCCAGGCAGTTACAGCTGCATGGAGCAGCCCGCTGTACCCACACAGATCACACATTCACCCAGAAACAGCATCACCCACAAAGACATCAAATGCAGTGTCTGTAAATACAAAAAGCACCTGAGCACAGCTTTAAATCATAAAACAGAGATGTCTTGGGTGGACGTGGCCTATCTCCTGAGCGTACTCTGAGGCACAATGGATAGGGTGACTTCTCCCAACAGCCAAACTCGTACCGGAGAAGCACGTCCTGCAGCATCCTGCCTCTGTGCTGGGGGAAGGTCACTCACCATGAGCTGGGAAAGCTGGCTCTGGCTGCCACGTACATTAGGCAGGTGAGGCAACAAGCAGCCCGTGCAGCTTTTAGACTTCACCGCTGCCAGAATACCCCACAGCAAGGGTCTATCAGCACAGCCATGGCTGAGCCTGCGGCCACCAGCAGCTTGCCAAGGCTTCTATGCATCAGCCCCAGGCAGGGCTGCCCACAGCAGCAAAGCTGCACCGTGCCCATCTCACCGAGCTGCTTTGCTAACAGGAAGGCAGACAGCATGTTTCTGGCTGCGGGCACTCACAGGAAACAACAGCAAATGAGCTTCCCTGCTAACAGCTAGCAATACCCTGATGCAGATCTTGAGTTAGGAGCCAGGCTGTGAATTTAGCAAAAAAAATCCCCAAAAGAGCAAAACAGGAAGGGTTGCCTCAGTCTTTTTCTACCAGCAGCTCCACACTGCATGATGGCATCAGCAAAGTCATCCCCAAACTCTGGCTACAAAGCCTCACTGACACTATTTCTACCCACAGCTGGCACGAGCACTCCAAGATTGTCACATTAAGGGAGAATTTCATTACACTCTGAAAGTTCAGTTTTCCTAACATGTTAAACTCCACCAGCAGAGGCACACAGCACCTCAGTGAGGCACACAAAGAAATTCTGCAGTCACTGGCACAAGCTCACCCTGCCCCACTACATCAAATAGCAGTGAAGAGTACGACAAGCACAAACTGCAGCTGTTGTACCTCAAGTCAACCTCACCTCAAGTGAGTTTCCAAGCTCTTCATATCTGTAATTCTGTGTTCAACAGAACAGCTAAAACCACACTGGAGAAACTGAGCTGGGCACAACAGCTCTGCACATCACTTTCCTGTCCCCCTACTCCAGTACTCACCCTGTGACCCTCGCCTGCTTTGTCCTGCACGCTCTCATACATTTCCTGTGTCTTTGCAGTTAGTCTGAGAGGGCATGCACACACACAAGCAACATATTATTGTCAGTAATTCCCTGCAATTCCTTGCAATTTGGGCAAATGTTCTCATGTGTCTCGCAGGCAGCAGGGCACTTGTTTTGAACCTGGAAAGAACATCACGTTCATCAATTTGCATTCAAAAAACTGGACGTCAGCGATGAGTTGTTGTCTTTTTTAAATGAAATTTTTACCTTGCTCTGGATTTATTACTGCTACATAGGCATCTCCTGTTTCAGAATCCAACTGATAATAAAATACAAGTATGTATGCATGGAAATAAATGCACAAGGACTTCAGCACCAGTTGCCCTGCTTTTCTGAGGGAGCACGGGCTGCATTACCTCTAACCATCTACAGCTGTTTGCATGGGACACGGCAGCACCAGCACCACAAAAACAGATCCAGCTGCTCCAGAAGGAAACATTTTTGAAAGCAAAAGTCCAAAATGAAGAACACAGTTATCAACCAAACAGATATAAGTCCCATGTAACAGACAACGGAACAGGATAACGGGCATGCTGTGAAGCAGGAGAGTTTCCAAGGGAAGCAGCCAAGTTAAAATAATATTTAAACAGTTGACAAAATAGAACACTGAACTTAGGAAGCTGCAAAAAACTTCAAAAAATGACTTGCATCGCTGTGCAGATCACAACAGAATTCAGTGTCTAACACAGAAGCAGCATATCAGAAACAGGGCAAAGTAGTTTTAAAAAAGGAAACAAATCATAAAGAGAGGGCATAACCAACACGTGTGAGGTGTCCACTGCTGGTGACAGGTCACCTTGGGCACCTAGGCATCAAGCTGCCTAACAACTTACCTAAGGCATGAAGCAACTGCAAACGTCATCCTATCCAACTCAGCATCACAAGCACTCTCTCAGGGTATGGAGCACCACAAATGTTCTAGCTGTCAGCTCAGCTCTAAGGCTCAAACCCATCAGGGTAGAGAGCTTCTTGCTCTTTTATTCTACCTAGAGGGAGGGGAGCAAATCTACACCAAAAAATGTTTTGTAACAACTCCTCACACGGTTCAAGAACAAAAGGATCCTCATTTCTCTTATGGAAGCAGTCCATTTGAAAAGAGACTGGAAAAGAACACAGCCAAAGGCAGGTGAACAACAGAAACCGCTGGTAGGCTAAATGGTATTAAATTAAAAACATACATAGCAGGACTTGGATAAAATCAGAGTAATGTTACCGGCTCTATCGTTACATACCTGCTCAATAAAGAAGGAATTAAATTCTTATCAGTAGAATGACGAGGTTTTGCTGAAATGTTTACAGATTAAGGCTTCCCAACATTCAGAATTCTCTGTCTTTTTAAGAAGCTATGGAGTTTATGTATGAAAAGGAAAAAGTTCTCAGCTCTCATTTTGCCTCCTCATCTTGACTCCAGCAACAGTTGTGCAGTTATAAAGCAGCTGGAGATGTCTGTGATGATGGGACAAAGAAAAAGCCATTTACACAAAAGTCATTCATGAAGGGGATGCACCCTTCCATACACACATCCCACCCCAACTGAGAGATTAAAGACATCTGCTTCAATAGGAAGGTGCTGTCCCACCTACATGAAGGCCACTGCAAGGGAAACAGCACGGCAATCTACCACAGAACAGAAGGACATCTCGTGCTGTGCTGTCAGCGCAAGGATGGGAGACTGGTGTGACAGCACTACCTCAATCCTCAGCACGAATGGAGCCCTACATCACAGAGGATGGAGGGAGCATCAGGGAAGCATCTCTACAGGAGACTGAAGTAAATTCATAAAGAAAAAATCATTTGATTTTGGGAGTTTTACTCAGCGCCGTTCTTAGAGTTTCATGCCCTCCTTTTGTTTCCCCCCCCTTACAGATTCTAAAGCATTGCTACACTGGCTGCTCCAAGCTCCAATAACACTGCTGTGGAAGTGCTATCATACAGCTTTACCAGATGTCTTAACTGCTTCCACATGAGCAGCACTCACCCAAGTTCCACCAAGCACCAGGACGTTTCCTCGTGCTGCAAAAAGAACACGATGCTTTCCAGCCTGTGCACAGCACGCCAAGGGGAACGAGAGCTGCTCTTCACAACTGTATTCTACAGTGGAATGATTATTAAATAAGAAAGTAACAGACACCCCAACTGGCACGGCGTGTGAAGAAAGCAAACTGCACCAAACTGCTCAGGATGTCTGCCTTCCATTCCCACCAGCTACCTGCACAAGCTGACCTAAAAATCTCAGCTCTGATCCTCTGATAAAAGAGAAAACAAAGCAGAGAACTACTATGCTACTTACAGAAAATCCTGGACCCCTGAGCACAAGGAATTACTTCTGCTCCTAGGTGCTCAGCCTGAGCATCAGTGTCACAGAGCCTCAGCACGTTAGCACTGGATTAACTGCTCCTGTTGTGAAATATCTTTGAAAATCCTGAGCTTAACTTGCACTCTTGAGTGGAAAAACAAGCAAGGGGATGTGCAGAAGGATTTTATTCAGTGTATTTCACACTTGGTGGTAATGTTCCAACTCTAAAAGCCAAGCGTTCACCGAGTTCATTCCTGTAATGGTGGCAGCTAACAATTCACGTGCTGAAAAAAAAGCCTTTTCCAAAGCAACCAAGCATTTAACAGACATTAGAAACCTATTTTCTATGGTGATAGAAAAAAAACAGTGATGTTTCATAAAGAGCTCTATGGTTTGCTCACTTCAAGTTTCATCAGGTGGCTGATGTAACACCCCCAAAAGCTCAGAACCACCCAAGAAAGCAGCTGAAAGGAACCAAAAAGCTCAACACACACCTTTTCAACCCTTATGAACTGGGCTGTTAGTGTCAGATCAAGAAGCAACTCTTCCAAGCTACATCTAAAATCAGCTATTCCTTTTTCAGAAATGTAGTCCCCTGATGAAATGAGGGAAGTGACAGCAGCAGCCTGCAGGAGTGAGGAGGAGCAGCTCTTCTGGGGCAAGCAGAAAGTAAGGCCCTCTCCTTCCTCCTTCCAACCCAAACAGCTGCCTCCCATACTGACCTAGGTGTGAAATCACCATTACATCTGCACATTCCTCACCTAAATCAGTCACAGCACGTGGAGTGAACGGTCCAGCAAAAATCCCAAAGACCCGAATAAAACATCAGTATTTCATCAGCCACAATCAGCTTTAGCTCAGAAGCAACAAACACCGTAAAAACCATCCCGAATCATTTAGGAGGTCAGGTTTGGAAAAAGGCTGAACTCAGATGCAAAGGTTACGAGGCCGCCCAGTCTGACAGCCAACCCTACTGCTATGTTCTCTATTCCAAAACCACGTGAGCTGCAGAAGTAAAAGTAAAAACAAACCTCTTCTGTGCCACTGTGGCTGAGCTAAGCAGCATCTCTGAGCTCACAGCACAGCAGCACCGGAGTGGGAAAGCTGCCTCGGGAGTGCACTGCAGTGTTTGTGTGTGAATAGGCTCAAAAGCTTACAGACACATAGCTGGGATTTCTTATGGACGACTGATTGCTCGCTCCTCCCCTCCAGCATCCTCAGAGAGGAGTGGGCTGCAGGCTGGTCTTGCAGGCACCGGGCAGCTCCAGGCCATCAGCACAGGTAGATCCTCGCCATCGCTGCCAAAATTCCTGAGGCCCTTTTCAGCAGCACGTGGAGTTGGGCCAGAAATTGTTTTTCCTCCCTTCTGATATCCTGAACCCTGACAACAAGGGCTGTAATTTTTAACCTGTTGTCTTTGTAATTCCTGACCGGTCAAAGATTAAAAACAGAAGGTAAAGTTGAAAACCTCTTTGTTTCTTCCCTATTTTTAAAACGTGAACAACAAAAAAGTTAATTAATTTGTTTTATTGTGTTTTCTTTTAAACGAGCAGATAACAGAATGCTTTCAGCTCAGCCCCTTTCAGCAAACCACTGCCAGAAGGAGCTGCCTGGCCAACTTCGCTCTGACTTCAGCATAAGTGAGACCCAACCCCTCAGAAGAGAGGTGGCACTTTGCAGAGATGGGCTTAGGGGAAAAATACTCTTGTTCCCATTCATCCAAGCTCTTACTTTATCAGAAACCTTTCCAGGAGGCAGGAGCTTAAACAGTAAGGTCACTTATAAAGCATCTGCCAGAAACGGTCTTTTCTCTCTCTTGTTTGGAAGAGAAGCCTGTTGATAAAAGCACTTCTGCAAAGACTGTAAATGAACAGTGAGCATAACTTAAGAGTAGAAAGCATTACATTTATTTCCAAAACAAACCTCACAGGACCAGGCAGAGCTCTAACTTCACTCACGAAAAGCTATGAACTTTGTATGCTGACAGTTGTAAACTCCTGGGAGTGCAGAATGAGTCAAACAAATACATGGCAGCAGCACCAAAACAAGATCAAGGAAAAAAGGTAGAAGCTGAATTGGAAAGACTTGCCAGCGTACCCCCAGCCCTTAATCCAGCTGTCCTGATGCTGGTCCACACTGTGCTGAATCCCTCCTCTAGCACAGCACCCTGCTTGTAAAGCTCGCTCTGACACATTGGCTGCTTCCTGCAGCTGCTGCTTTTTGAAATCAAACTACAGCACTAGACGGAATTCAATCCAGCTCTTCAAAAGACAGGTAACATATTCATTGCTAATTAGCATAGACCTAGAGAACAGATTCAAATATAACACAGGTGTTGGCAACTGGTTGCCACGTATCTCCCAGGACACCATAAATCCACACAAGCTGCTTTGGACAAACCTGCCACGGCTACCAGTTTCTATACTGTCAGCTACAGAGCATTCCAGCAGATGAATCCCAATGATTGTGGACTGAATGATAACTGAATTTTCAGACATCTGAGCTTCTAGAAACCTGCCAAGGGAACAGATCATCTTCACCCAATCCCCACAGCTGCAGGAGAGATGCCTTCTTTCAAAGCTTAACGTCGACTGAAGCTCGTGAATAAACTTAACAACCAAACACAACTGCTCTTCTCAGAGCCTGTTCTCTACTTGCCATCTTCAGTCACCACACCAGCACCGATGCTGCCCTTACATCTTTTAGGAAACAGTGACCTTACCTGTTACATAAAGCTCTCCATGCTTACTGGGAGTAACACAGCCCTGGTAAAGTGTGTTCATCAAAAAACACGTTCTAAGCAGTGTGCATCCATAGAAGCTGAAGCAGAAACTTTCTGAAGCACTTCAAAATTCAGGAACACAAGTTTGACGCATTGAGAGTTTCAAGATCCGTCTGTCTTGCCCAACCAAAAAAATCCTCACCAGTTTCCGCAGTGTTTTGATATCCCACAACATCAGTGCCTCAAACACGTAAGGAATTCCTTTGGTTAGTTCACAGATACCAACTCCAATCACCCCAAATTCACCCAAACAACCAAAGCACTGCTCCTGTCTGCTAGTCAACCAAAAAATAAAGCACCTATTTTCCCATCAGGCCATAGCAAGAATTGACATGAAACCACACTTCCTCGCAGGAAAAGCTGTCTCCCCCCAGGCTGGCCTTGCAGGGATGCAGAATCATTCCAGCCCTGGAGCTGCACGAAGAGAACTTTATCCTTTCTGAGACCCAGCCCCATAGCCCAGCCTGGTGTGCAGGTGCTCAGCTGATCAGCGCTTGGTAACAGTGCTGCACTTTGCAGAGCAAGGAGCAGCACACAACCTGCACCTGCAATGCAAAACCTAACTGCAAATGTATGTTCAATTACTACAGCAAGTACAGAAATCACTCCAAGACGATACTGTGGAGCTACAGAACTCTTGAAACTTTGGGCCAAACTTGATTTAGACTGAGGAAGAACGCCTCCCCTTGAAGAACTAGAAGTTGAGCAGGTCCAGCCTTCCTGAATCTTTCTGAATCTCCCTTAGGCTCCAAGACAGTGGTTCTGCTTTGGTAAAGAGCTGATCCCCGTAATTCGGTTTCTAGAAAGAGAAGAGAAAGCTTTCCCACCACCTTCTATTGGCAACTCACTTGCATCTTTTCCCAACTGCCAGCAGCAACATAATTCATTAGGGTGCATTAGCTATGAGTCTCCACAATCAACCCAACCATCCAGAAACAAATGTTAATACTTCACACTATTAGAGTGACATTAGTAGAGAAAGGAGCCTGTCAGACCAGTGAAAATCTGTTCCAGGTCCATCATTCTCACGGAACCACCTCAGTTATAAAGAACTAACTTCTTCCATCACTATGATCAAACTGCAGAATTCATTTTGTTTTATTTATTTACAAAACATCACCTGTAGAAGCTGTCTAACACTATTTTAAGCACAGGCACTCGAGGCATTTGAACATACAGCTTCTCAAAGGGCTGGCAGCTGAAGCAAAGCAGCAGGGCTGAACACACACTGCCAGGCAGCAACACACCTCTCCCTCCTCCTGCTCTCGCCATCGCTACCTTCTCCCCCCAAAACCTTGGTAAGTCAACTCACCTTTAGAGCTTCCCTCCTGTATCCCACTTGCTGGCCTCAGAGCCTGATTGCTGCTCATGTTCACCAGCAGGCCCAGCCAGTCAGAGCAGCATCTCCCCGAGTACCGTGTTTTCAAAACAAGTAACTTTTGCTTTGTTGTGGCTACGCACAGGCATGTCAGCAAAGGGGACTGCTACAGGAAACGCTGGCACAGAAATCTCAGGGAGCTCTCAGTGCCTCAGAAACCTCCTAACACAGAAAACAGATGAAAGGTGAAGCGTACGAGACTGATAGGGGAACGCTAAAGCAGAAGTACTCTTATTAGCAAAACACTTTGACAATCTTTCTGATCCCTGCAGCACTCCTATCAGCACAAAGACAGAATCAGGAGCATCGATACCCTTTACACTTTTCCTAGCATCATGTAGAAAACAAAGGGGCTCGAACAATTTTCTCTTTCAAACCTAACTGAAAGGCTTAAACGAAATAAGCACACCAGAGTGTTTAAAGGGCCACATTTTAAAAGAAGCCCAAGATGAGACCTGCCCTACACGGTCAAAGCATTCACCCACCATCCCACAGGACACACCAGCAGGTGCCTGTGCAGCAAAGCCCCACAATGGCTGAGCGCAGGGTTAGCACCCAGCCCAACCCCAGCAGTGCAGGGTGTGCCTCCTGCCCCCCTCACCGAGCCATGAGGAGTTCAAAGCCCATAGTATGAAGCTGATGGCCATTTGTGTTCTTGCCCATTTTACAGCCCGACGTTTTTAATCACGCGCGCCCCAATCCCACACACACAGAGGATGTGAACCTTGGGTCCTTCAAGCACTGCAGCACCAACCAGAAGCTCCACACGAAGGCTCTTCCTTCCTCTCAAACGCTGCTCGCTGAGTTTTCCCCTCACGCTCTGCTCTGCTCTCCTCTCCTCTCCTCTCATTCCACTTCAAAGCTCACAAAGGCTTCACGTTTTCAGCTCCTGTGCCTCTTTCATCCCACCAGACCGTAACACCTTCCCGGCCAGCCCACACCCGGCGTCCTCGCCCCGCAGCGCCGGGCCACCTCCACCCCCTCCATAACGGCAGCGCACATCGGTGCGCTTCCCGTTTTTTGGGCCGCGCGGTTGGGGACTCGAGCCGCGATCCCATCGCAGCGATCCCATCGCGGCGCATCCCGCACCGCCCCGCTCCCCCCGCAGCTCCGCGCCCGCGGTGCCGCCCCGCGAGGCGCCGCCCGGCCGCCGCCGCCCCGCCGCAGGCCCGGCCGGGAGGGCCCACAAAGGGCGGCGCGGGCGGCAGGTGGGAGCGGGCCGCGGCCGCGCACTCACCGGAGCCGGGGCGGCGCCGGCCGCCCTCCGGGACGGACGAGCGGGCAGCGGGGCGCGGCCGCCACACGGCGCCTCTGCAATGGCGGCGGCGGCACCCACCGAGGCGGCGGCGGCAGGAGCCGGAGGGGGAAGCGGAACCGCCGCGCGTGGCCACAGCCCGCGAGGGGCGGGGCGCCGCCAACGGGACTACGGCACCCGGCAGCCCTCAGCGGCGCGGGGGCCGACGGGAAACGCGGGGTGCAGTGCCGCGCCGCGCGGGAAAGCGGGGCGCGGAACGGCGCGCTCCCCTCAGCTCCGCTTTCCTTTCCCACGGCGCGGCCTCGCCGCTCGCTGCTGCGAACTCACCCGGCTCCCGCTCCAGCCCGCCCTCGGAACGCTCAGCCCTCTGCCATCCTCTCCCCAGGCGCGTCTTTTTCACAGCATCACCGAGGTTGGAAAAGACTTTGGAGATCGTGCAGTCCAACCACCCCCCCATCACCAACAGCTCTCACTAAACCACGTCCCTCAACGCAAAATCCAACCCTTCCTTGAACGCCTCCAGTGTCGGTGTCTCCACCACCTCCCCATCTCAGTGCCTGACCACTCTTTCAGAGAAGCAGCATTTCCTAACGTCCAGCCTAAATCTGCCCTGGCACAGCTTGAAGCCATTCCCTCTGGTTCTATCGCTGTTACACGACGCTGCTTTGTTGTGATGTTAATTTGCGACTCAGCTTTATCCCCTTCCGTCAATCCCCTTAATTCGGTCCTCACACCTATTAGCGATGCTGTACCCGACCTTTTATCTGTTCTCTCGCCAAGAGCTCAAGCTATCACCACTATCACCCCAATTCTCCCTCCACAGAACGCTCCCACACGGCACAGGACTGCCTCACGGCTCCCCTGCACCTAGCAGCGATCCCTGCAGGACCGGCACTGACGTTCAGCTCCATGGGGCACCGCACCAGGGCACACCTGTAGCTCCTGGTGCCACACAAAAGGCCACTGAAACCCCTCTTGGCCCCACATCCCAGCAGCTGCACTCCAACTTGTTCTGAGGTCACTGTGTTCAGTGCTGTGCTGAGCTCCTCCTGCCAATTTGTCACCTGAGCGCTGATGCAGACTCCTCGCACTGTCACACACACACATCACCAGACAAACCGTCTTATTTTTACCACTTGGGATATTTTCAGCTGTCCCAGTGAAACGAGGTTCCTTTCGCTGGGCTCTGATGTCAGGCAGCTTTAGCTAGCCCGTGCTTTTCAACTGCTATCACCTGACACTTAAGAAATCCTGAGCTTTCAGAAGACAAAGCTTCCAGCCAAGCTGAGCAGCAACCTGGAAGCACTGCCCTTCCACCAGTCAGACTGCTACACAGAACTGCACGGGAGAGAACACAGAATCACAGAATTGTAGGGGTTGGAAGGGACCTCCAGAGATCATCGAGTCCAACCCCCTGCCAAAGCAGGTTCCCTACAGCAGGTCGCACAGGAAGGCATCCAGGCAGGTCTTGAACATCTCCAGAGAAGGAGACTCCACCACCTCCCTGGGCAGCCTGTTCCAGTGCTCCTCACCTCACTGTAAAGAAGTTCTTGTGCACATTGGTGCAGAACTTCCTGTGCTGCAGTTTCCGGCCGTTTCCCCTTGTCCTGTCTCCACTCATCACTGAAAAGAGTCCGGCCTCTCCATTCTGTCCCCCACACCTTAGATATTTATAGACCTGGATCAGGTCCCCTCTCAGCCTTCTTTTCTCCAGGCTGCACAGACCCAGTTCACTCAGCCTTTCCTCATAGCAGAGATGCTCCAGGCCCCTCACCATCTTTGTGGCCTTGCACTGGACTCTTTCCAAGAGATCCCTGCCTTTTTTGTACTGGGAGTCCAGAACTGGACGCAGTGCTCCAGATGAGGCCTCACCAGGGCAGAGTAGAGGGGCAGGATCACCTCCCTCGACCTGCTGGCCACGCTCTTTGCAATGCACCCCAGGATGCCATTGGCCCTCTTGGCCACAAGGGCACACTGCTGGCTCATGGCCAACCTGTCGTCCACCAGGACACCCAGGTCCCTCTCCGCAGAGCTCCCCTCCAGCAGCTCATCCCCCAACCTGTACCGCTGCATGCAATTCTTCCTCCCCAGCTGCAAGACTCTTCACTTGCTGTTGTTAAACCTCATCCGTTTTTTTTTCTGCCCAGCTCTCCAGCCTGACCAGGTCTCGCTGGACACGAGGACAAACTCAACCCGGGGAGTTCCGGATGCCACAGAGAGACAAGTACCTATTCACAGCGTCTCTTTTCAGCCCTGCGGCGCCGATACGGTTAAAGAGCTCTCTGCAATTGTTCTTTAATTCCTCCCTTCCCCCACACAGATGCAGAGCATGACGCCTCTGAGGTAGTGGATGAAGTACTGGCGCAGCTACCGTCATTCAGCACAGCCAGGGGAAAACAAGAGCCCACTGTCAGAGCACTTGCCAACCTGTTGCGGGCAAAGTCACAAGACGAGCTCTCTATTGAATTCCAGCAGAAGCAGAGGAAGGATGCCCAGGGGATCCTGAAGCTACAGCTGGACAGCAATGAAAGGCTGATTCTGCTGGGGAACAGTCTTGGCTGCATATAAAGGAAGATAGAATTTGAAAACCAGAACGTTCATTCATCCCTCTCACACACACCCTGAAAATCACCTGCTCTTAACTAACTGAGCTTCTAAGGAATGAAGTTTTCTCCATCAACAGTCCCTGAGCTACTGTAAGGTCACAATGCCACCTACTGACGATTGAAAGCAGCAACCGAGTTCTGCTAATCTAAAGCAACTCAGTTTTTCCATTAAGTAATTTCCTCTCCATTTCCTTGTATTTACCAACTGCTCTGATGGCTGAATTCAAGTCTTCTAAGTATTTGCTTCTAGTTTGTATCTTTTCACCAGCTTTCATCTTCCAAGGGTTATTTCAGCTTCAGATAGAGGGTGAGATTTCCTTCAGATTTTCCAAGCTCTTTAAGTGAAGGATTTGAGCAAGAGCAGTTAATCGCCTCCTCTCCCCCCATCCCCCCCAGTTACTACAGAATTGTACAGATTGTTTTTTAAGCCTTCTACTGTCACAAATAAGCACAGAATGCCTCTTCCCAAATCCATGCATCACCCATCTGGACAGTGTAAACAAACTTCAAATTCAGGAACTTGAAGGATGAGATGTTTTTCATACCCTTAACACCCACTTCTCAAGTCTGTTCATTTAAATTCAAGAAATACAAACACCTCTGCAAGGAGAAGCACTGTAGCCAAAGCAGGCTGAGGCCTAGGGTAAGGAATGGGAGATAGATTCTGCTCCTGACTGCTGCCATCTTTGTGCAACAGGATGACAGTCCTTATGGCATCCTCACGCATTACTGAGATGTAAATAACAGTAAAGGAGCTCAGTCATTTTGCACTTCTTTATTCCAAGCAGGTCACCAGAGAGAAGTCTCCATATTTGCACACAGCAGCAAGAATCAGGCTGGAACAGAGCACGGTGGCAAGAAGAGTCATGACACACACTAAGAAACTGTGCTGTGTGAGCCCCACCGGGACCCGCAGAATCAATTCTTCATGCTCCTACAAGGAAAAGTGAATTGGTTATGCACATTTAACCAGCTTCTGTTGTTGTTGGTCTGTTTTTTTTTAACTGCAACTCAGGGGAGCAGTAACTAGACTTTTATTTAACTTGGCTTTTGCTAAGGCTTGATTTTGAATCCCCAAAGAAAGCTGAGATGGGACACAGCCTTTCAATTCAGTGCCCTTACAGACAGCCAGTTGCTCTTGTTGTACAGAGCTCAATAAATGTATCTACTCCATTGTAAATGGTAGGCATTTGTATGCTCTGTAGCTTTGCTCTTCAAGCATCAAGCTTGCCAGCAGAGATCTCTCAGAATAAGCATTCTGCAGATCACTGAGAAGCCATTTTTCTCCAAGATAAACAACTATTTGGTTTCTCTGCAAAACACTTTTGGATGACAGCTGTTCGTATTCTGAAGGTACCTTACATACAGGAAGGCACACATTACACAAACAAAAGATTTGTTATGAAACAAATTAGTCTTATTTCTGAATCTCTAGACTACCACAAAGTGTTCAAGTTTCAAAGGCAGCTGTTGGCCGTCCTAAAAATCTAACTGACCTTGGTTCACCTTGACACTTATCCAATCTGATGGCCTTTTGTTAAGAAGTTATTCCTTTAACTTTTAGTCTTTTTTTTTTTTTTCCTATTAGACTGCAGCAGAGTTCTCCTATTTTGAACTCATCTGAAAAAACCTACCCTGCAGAGGCCATTCTTAATTCAACTAGTGCCAATTACAGCACTGTCAATTCTAGGACTCCAACTCATCTGCTTAGGGGAGGAGGAAAACAAAAGAACAAATGTAAAGGTGAGGAGAGCAGCCACCACCAAGGGCACAGAACAGCACAGGATGACACCCATTAAAACCAGGTCAGAGAGGAAGAAGGGAGCTTCTATAAGAAGTTACACAGTGAGGCTTTTATCCGTTAGGTCCCATGCTTTGGAAGCTGCTCATCTCAGAAAAAGGCAGCAAGAGGCAAGAATTTCCTTCAGGAATAGGAACTCACAGGTTGGTGTGCTGCACTGTACCACTGACAGAGGTGCTCCTTCTCCTCTGAACAGGGAGCTTCCACCTCAGCAGGCTGCCAGCACTCTGGTGACAGGTGCTCTATGGAAGACAGATACAGTAGGTAACTAAGGATGAATCTCACCCACGGGCTGTCTTTAACAGAGCAAAGCAGCCATCGTTGAGCTGCAGATCTCTCAACTCTAGCCATGCAGTTACAACTTATAGATTCCCCAAAACTACAGAAGTCATTCTTCCATGTCTTCCTGTTGACCTCCTGTTGTCGCATACAAGAATTCCCCTACCATAAGTGCTTTTATATCAATAATAAATACTCATTGTCAGTGGATACCAGGTTCTTGTTTCAGAAGAATCTGGGAACTACAACCACCACAAAACACGCTTCCTCCCTCTTCTGCACCACCCAAATGCAAGAAGAAAGGCTCGGAAACCACCAGAATACTTTGATTCAGCATTTGACCAAGTACCTGACAGTGAATAATTTTAAATACACCTTGCATGGCTTCAGCTGTCAAGAGAAATACAGTGAGAACACGCGGTCTGAGTGGTTGAACTTAAACAAAGCAGAACCTCACCGTCACAGCAGCAGAGCAGTATTTCTGCACCCTTCAGAGCAACCAACGCGTCCTCGCTGCTCTCTGCTGGCCGGTGGTAGCGCCCATGCACAGGCAGTGCTGCTCTGAAACAGTGCCAACAGCGAGGGTCGGGCTGCAGGTACAGCAGGACAGTAAGGTCTGTAGCTGAGTACTCAGGAGCCTCCACATCAACAGCATCAGGAATGAGCACTGCCTGCGAGCGAACGAAGAGACAGATATGGCTGCGACTGGAATCAACAAAGAGGGATACAGAAAAAAAAAAAGGTATGAACATTTTGGGTATGAATCTGAGATTAAGGAGGTCACAGTCTGCTGCTGTAATCTACTGCAGCATCAGAAGGGACAACTGCAACCCCTGCAGTGACCCCTGCCCTCCAGAGTACCAGGGAAAGTCTACTGTTGGGATTTATTCTGTGTGTACAGGCAGGGTGTCACAGAGCTTGCTGCAGACCTCCACAGCAGACAGCAAAAGCACAGTCACACAAACTCCTCTACTGAGTAGTGATATTAAGTACTTGTGGTCACCCAAGACATCAAATTCAGGAGAGAACAAAGCAGGCTATCTTTCTAGCTGGCTGTAAATAAACAGCACTGAGTATATGCCTAGAAGACAAACATCTAAAATAAAGTGAGTTGAAGCCCAGTTCAAAGTTATGCTGTAAGTTTGAACCAGTGTTTGTTATAAACTGTTTTACCACTATTACAAAAGTGTCCTGCTAAGAATGGAGCCCCAGTGAGTATGGCTGTGTATAGTTTTAGGGTTGTTTCTTACCACATGGGCACAACCTAAAGAGACACATCGTGGAAGAGGGGAAACCTGGACGCTCCCCATTTAAAATGGGAGAAATGAGGACCAGCAGTAATCTGCACTGGAGTCAAGATCTAGGCATAAGTCTCTCAAGAAAGCTGTGATGAAACACAAGCTGCAAAGCTCCTCACTCCAAATTCACAGCACGTCACTTAAAGCCACTGTTCTGCTCTTTTGAAGACCTTGATAGAGAACCTTGGCTGGAAGACTGCAATCACTCTTCTTCTATAGAGGGCTAACCTTCCTTCTTTTCAGCCTGATTACCTTTCACCACAATTGCTTATCCAGTGCTGAGCAGAGCTGTAACAGCTTGCTGGTAAGCACCCCTACACGTAGGAACACCAGCAACCCATGACAAAACACACCCTGCACCAGGTGCTGCTGAGAGCTGCATCGAGAAGCCATAAACATGATGCTGTGCAGCATCTTTCAGGAAAGGGGAATGAGCCACTTCGGTTCTTGCAGCCCCCTGAAGAACACAGATTACACCTTCCTGAGCAACGTGCTCTTCAGCTTACTGGCAAAACGCAGCCTTTATGTGAGAAGCCCTGCCTCCTTACCTTCGTCACGTTGTGCTGCTGCAGCGATGCCAGCTCATAGGGATCCACATAGACTCCCCGTGGCAGGTGAGTTCTGGCAGCCACCGTGCATCCTTCTGTCCACTGCCCCGTCCCACTCAGCTCCACCTTCACCAGCAGCTCCCTTAAAGCAAACCATGGGGGCACAGTGCTGAAACCTGTATGTTGAGAGACAGCAGAAAAACCTCCACGTGTCACGCTGCCGAACGCTCAGAGATGGGCGCAGATGGAAGAAAGATCACAAATACATGAGAAATTAAACATCCCAGGCTGGATGTGGCTCTGGGCAGCCTGGTCTGGTGGTCGGTGACGCTGCACATAGCAGGGGGTTGAAACTAGATGGTCATTGTGGTCCTTTTTAACCCAAGGCATTCTGTGTGGGTGCCCCATCCCTGGAGGTGCCCGAGGAGAGTCGGAGGGGGCCCTGGGCAGCCTGCTATGGTGGGGCAGACGGGCCGGGCCGGGGCTGCAGGATCCCCCCGCCCCACACCGCTCCGTCATTCAGCCACAGCCCCGAGCCCCGCCCGGCGGCTCCACCTGTGGAAGCCCTCCTTCAGCAGCTCCTGCGAGACGGCGCTCCCGCGGCAGGCGGCCTGTACGTCTGAAACGGCACAGAAAGAGTAAATAGCTGCACCGAGAGCACGGCAAAGCTGAGCACGGCAGGCCGAGCGCTACGCCGGGCACTTACGGAGGGCACAGAGCAGCACACCCAGGCCCGGCCGCCACCGCTCGGCCGCCATCTTGGAGTCGCCGCACGTGGCCCCGCCTCACCTCAGGGCGGGGGCTGCCCGCAGCACCGCCTGATTGTCGTGGAGGCCGCGGGCGGCCATTTTGTGTCGCGTTTCGCAGGCACTTGGAGCAGACAGCCCGAAGGGGATCTTCGGCAGGAGGACCTTTCGGTTACCGCGGCAACGGCTGAGGCCGCCCCGCCCGGGGGCTGCGGGCTGAGGGACGCCGGGCGGCCGCGCTCGGCGCCGGCCTGAGGAACCTGGGGTGCGTTCTTTCTTCCGGCGGGGACTGGCGGCAGCTTGGTCCCGGAGATGGGAATTCCCGCTTGCTCGGCGGTCCCGCTGTTTTGTTCCCGTGTTTAATCGCTGCACTGGGGGGAGGAGGACGCATGCCGGGCGCTGCCGCTTGAAGGAGGTGACGCCGTGGCGAGGGCTGTGCTGTGCTGGGTTCTTTCCATCCCCGTCATTTCCATGTGACGCTAACGGGGTCACAGCCGACGGCAGAGCTGCCATGAGGGGTTCCCAAATGAGATCGGGTAAAAATGGGCTGCTGATGCCAGCCGTGCTTCTGGTGGTGAACTTTGTAAGCTGATTCATTCAGCAGCTGACCAGCACACCTGAGAGTTTTGCAGTCCTTACCTAACAGCAAGCTAATCCATAACAGTCTGCTCTCCATCCACCGACAGGAAAACAGCTACAGATCCACGGGGCCAAATGGTTCTTCCTCACTCCACCCTCTTCTCTACCTCTCAGGTATGGCAAAAGCTGAACCCACAGGAAAGCTTACAAAAACATGCTCTTCCTCTTACACAGTTGTTTGGTTTTTGTTTTGTTTTCTTCTAAGAAAGAGAATTCCAGTGTTTAATAAAGTACGCATGCAGGCTTCTCCCTTGTCACAATAAATATCTCCTAGGTATCGTTTGACTGTGCAATACTCAGCAGGTAGACCAAAAATTTCACTTGTGTGTGATACAGAATCCTGCTTCAAAAGCTGAGAGGCGATAAGGGTGTAAATCAGCCATCAAGAGTCACCTTGCTCCCCATGCTCAGCTCAAAGAGCATGTGAGATGTGTTCAGGTTCCCCTGAGGTCTCCCCTGGGAGAGCTGCAGCCTGGGTGTGTATTTTTACTGAGCGTGGGTCACTCTAGTCCCAACAACAGGCTAACAAGAGGCACTCAAGCTTTTTTTTCCCTTTTTTTCCAGTTCTTCAGTGAGTGCTGAAGTTGCTGAGGACTTTTCTGATACAGCTGAGCACTTTTCAGCCAGCAGCAAGACCTGCAATGACTTGCATCGCAAAGAAGTGCGGCATTCGCTTTCAGCCTCCATCTGTGATCCTGATCTACAAGGAGGAGGACAAGACTCGCCGGCGCATCATGCCTGTCAGAAATTTCTCCCAGTTCTCAGGTGCGTTGTTTCCATCCAGCATTCCCCACTTCCTCTCCTCACACGGGGAAAGGAGCAGCTGGTCACAGCACCAGCCAGTGAGGAGCATGCAGTGGGCAGGTTTGGGGTAACGCTGTCTCTCCGAGGAGGCCAGGGCAGCATCTTAAGCTGAGCAGCAGCGCTGCTAAACCTGGAGGCCTCGTCTGTAAGGGTTAGGGAGAGGATGATCTCTACTTAAAGAGATTTGCTTGCCTTTGTACTTCTTCAGGGTGGTTTTGTTTTTAGATTGTGGCATGGCTGCTGAGCAGCTGAAGAATAACCCTCGGCACAAAGCATACCTGGAAGGAGTCTCACTGCGTCAGCTAAAGAAGCTGCACAGTTTGCTGAGAGGCCACTTGAGGGGAGAGAGTCTGGCTGAGAGCCTGGAAAAGATTCAGCAGGAAGAGACCATCGACCCTGAGGAGGACATGAACAAACTGGACGACGAGGAGCTAGCCAAAAGGAAGAGCATCATGGATGAGCTCTTTGAAAAGAACAGGAAGAAGAAGGACGACCCGGACTTCATCTATGATATCGAGGTAGAATTTCCACAGGATGAGCAGCTGGAGTCCTGTGGCTGGGATGTGGAGTCATGTGAAGAAGTCTGATTCCAAACCAAGACAACCTAGATGGGCAGAGACAGATCCCATATTCCTAGGAGAGAACAATGTCATCCTGCTTCCTCCACTGCAGCTTCTTCTGTTTGTGCAGTTGACGCTCTTTACATTGGCCACAGAGAATCTGAGGCTTAATATTACAGCAGTTTCAGGTTTGTATACATTTTAAGAAGTTGAACTGAGAAAGCTGAAACAGGGCAGCTGAACGTGGTGGCTGTTTTCACTCTTTTTCTATGTAAGATGCCCAAAATACTTTTAAATGATTTATCTTTCATTTTGTTTACATCTCAGCCAGCTCTGGCTGAAAACCTCGCCAACGTGTTTTCCTGTGATTTCAGCTTTGTCTGAAAATGAAATGTAAAATGTTTATATATTGGAAGTATTGCTTTTTATTGTCTGCCTATGGCATTTATTACTATTTGTTGGAATGTTAAATATACATTCAGATAAATCAGTGTTTCAATGAGAGTATTACTGTCACGTTCCCTCAGTAGAGGATACATCTTCAGTTTCAGGTTGCACAGATTAAATCCTTCATTTAACAGAACTGAATATTTAAAAAAACAAGTCTGTCTTGAAAGTACTTTGGAGATGCAGTGAATTCCAAGAGACAAAAGGAGACATTTTCCTTCCTTACACTGCCAGGGATGGTGTTCACCTCTCAGAAAATGTGCCTTCATGATTTGAAATAAATATATATAGATAGTACAGTAGAAAGTCACCAAGCCTAGGAGTGGTTTTAGGGTAAAGCAAAGGCTTTCCCACTGCTGCCCCATCAGACTGCAGTTCCCAGCTCACTGTAGGCAGTGCCAGGGAGGCCCCTCATGATAAACCCTATGTGAGCAAAGCCTTGAGCCAGTGATGGTGGCCTGCAAAGTGACTTTTTCATTGATGATGGTGTAACAGGAGAAAGAAGCCCAGCTTGTCTCAGGCTGAATGTAAAGTTCTAGCAGCAAGAAGAATCCCAGGCTTCGTTCACCAGCTGAGGCTGTCAGACCTGAGTGTGGTTTGAGGGCAGCCTGCCACGCAGTGGGGGATGCAGGCATCTCCTTCCTCTGCAGGCCAGGTGCTCTGTGGGTGATTTATTGCATCCTGGGGGGAAGGTTGCAGAATGCCCTTGCTTTTGCTCTCCAACAGACTTATATATTATGTCTCAGTGTTCCAGAGATGCCTCCCTCTAAAGGAACAACTTTCCCTAAGAAAAAAAATCCTCCCTGAGCAGCAGAGCAGCCCAACGCACACTTCCTCCAGCATACTCATGTATCAAGGCTGCACAGCCCATGTTCTTACCCTCCATGTTTTGCATCTTGAGCAATGCAGGCATCTCCCCCTGCCTGAGGATGCTGATTTGTTCAGACCAGATTTTTGCAGTGGCTTTTTGCATGAATATTGCCAAACCTCACCTACTCTCTGTGTCTGCTCGTCCCACCAATTCTGTGTCCTGCTTGCCCACTGTCCAGACCATGACAGCCTCACCTGCCTGCAAGCATACAGGTGAGGACGGTGCACATCTGCATCCACATACCAAGGCCAGAGCTGGCAGAGAGATACCGAAACGTGGCTGTAGTGCCTGGCACCAGTGAGAGCAGCTGGAGGACATCCAGGGCTGTCACTGTAGGTCTCCACTGCCCCTTGGGTGAGCTGCTCATGAGCAGGAGAGTGGCTGAAATAGGCTGAAGGATCCCCCAGCTGGCACTTGATCTTCTTTTGGCTATTTCTATCTGAAATAGGGCAAAAAACCCAGCCATACGCAAGGGTGGATGTGATGGCCTTCTCCAAATCTTTCCAGTGCTGTGCCTGGCTCTGCTTCTGCAGCATCCCCTCCTGCAGCTCCACGCTCAGAGCTTGCCCCGTTGATCGCAAAGCATGCAACAACCAGGAGAGATAAACAGATGAAACAACGTTACCAGAAATATAATTTATTCTCGTGTCTTTCGGCCAGTATTCTACTGAGGTTTGAGGTCCTGTCTCACTGGCACAGCAGGCACTGCCAGCAGTGGTGCCACCACCAGTGCAGTGTGGGATGGGGACCGCGCTGCTGGGGGAACGGTCACTGCCCCGGTCCCTCTGTTCTTAGTGGTTTACCCTAAGACTGAAGTTGCACTGACAGATCCAGTGAAATAAGATCTGCCACTCTTCTCCGTTTTACCTTTTCACGTGTGGATTGCAGCCCTTGCCCTCCAAAACACGCAGATGTGAAACATTCACCGTGGAAGTTCACCTGCACAAGTGCCAGTTTTGTGTTGGCCTCTGGGCACGTCTCTGTGGTTACACATGGAGGGTGACCACAGCAGTGTGAATAAATAAAAGCAAGCACCCAGGCAGCCCAAAACACCACTTCTGGGCCACCAGACAGATGCAAGTTCTCAATCCCCCACCCGCTTGCTCGCCTTCACTCCCAAGAGGGCCCTGCGTCCTCCTCAGCCATCAGTACGGGCTGGACACCCCGCACCGCCTCTTCACCATTTTCAGCAGCTTTGGCTTCAGCATGAGGAAGAGCACAGTGAAGGCCACCAGCAGCGTCAGGCAGGTGGGCAGGGCAAGCACCAGGTAGAGCAGGGCCATGTCGGCCGTCCGCCAGCGGCAGTCCCGCAGGACGGGCTCGGGCAGCAGCCATGCGCTCAGCTGCTGCGAGTCGTAGTTGCAGGTCACCTCACGCCCGTCGGGGACACGCAGGCGCTCCATGCTCTGCAGGGCCTCCCACCAGCCCAGCGTGCAGCAGTTATAGGGGTTACGGCTGAGGTAGAGCTCCTGCAGGCTCCTCCCCAGCGGCCTCCACGCCACGTCCGCAGGCAGCGCCGTCAGGCTGTTGTCCCGCAGGTCGAGGCTGCGTAGCTTCAGCGCGCCCAGCGAGGCGGGGAGGACGGTCAGGGTGTTCCCCGACAGGTCCAGTCCCACCAGGCTCTGAAGGGCCGAGAAGTCCACCGAGGTGGAGGAGAGGTTGGTGTTGCGGAGGGACAGCACCCGCAGCGTCGCAGCCAGGTCCCGCAGCCACCCCAGGTCTCCTGACAGAGCCTCCCGGTTGTCAGAGAGGTCCAGATGAGTCAGGGCCGTCCCTCGAAAGGGGTGGCCGCCCAGGTCCCGCAGACCGCAGCCGGCCAAGGAGAGGTGGGTCAGGGTGGCAAGGCCCCTGATGTCCACGCAGGGAGCGCTCCGGCCTAAAACAGCCGGCTGGGGACACAGGTCGAGGCGGTTGTAGCTGAGGTCAACTGTAGTGATCTGCTTTGTGTGAGTGAAGATGCCGGCAGGAAGCGCCCGCAGCAGGTTGGTGCTGAGGTTGAAGAGCTGCAGGTTGGGCAGGGCGGGCCCGGCGCCTGCATCCTCCCACAGCTCCGTCAGCAGGTTCTGACTGAGGTCCAGATCCGTCAGCATGGCCAAGGGGTCCCGCTCCGACACGTGGAAGGTCTCCAGGCAGTTCTGGTTGAGCTTCAGGTGGGTCAGAGCGGGCATCTTGGCCAGGAAACCCTCCGGCAGGTACCAGAATTGGTTCTGGCTCATGTCCAGGAGGTGCAGGGAGGAGAGGTTGCTATAGCAGACTTCGTCCCACAGCTTGACTGTCGTGATGTTGGTGGAGTTGCCATCGATGAGCAGGAACTGCACGGTGACATTCTCCAGGGACGTGCCGTTGGGGAGAAGCTGGTAAAAGCTCATCTCGTTGTCCTTCAGCAGCAAAGAGTGCAGCTTGCTCTGCCGGGGCAGCACGGGGAAAAAAAGGAGCTGGTTGTGGGACAGGTCCAGCACCTCCAGCTCAAAGAGGTCATCGCTTTCCAGGGCCAGAAACCACTCGATGATATTATAGCTGACATTGAGCACCCGGAGCTGGGTCAGGTTGAAGTCCACAATGCATGTCATGTAGTTGTAAGCGACGTTGAGCCTCTGCAGCCTCTGCAGCCCTTCAAAAGCTTGGTCAATCTCAAAGATGTAGTTCCTCTCCAGGTTCAGCTCCAAGAGCTGCGTCAGGTTGGAGAAGACAGAAGAGTCCAGTCTCATGATGACATTCCTAGCCACAGACAAGGACTCCAAGGAAGACAGGTTGCTGAGCAAAACAGATACCATGCCCTCAGTGAGATGATTTCCAGCTAGATCGAGCGTCCTCAAGGCTGGCAAAGCAGAAAGAGCAGCTGCTGTTAGTGAGTAGTTGGTGAAGAGAAGGTTGTCTGCCAAGGATAGCGCGTGGAGGCCCTGGCTGCCCAGGAAGGCACCAGGCTCGATGAGCTCCATCCGGTTTCTGGTCAGGCTGAGGTGCTTCAGCTGGTGGTATGAGAACAGAGAGGCACGGCCCAGGACCCGGATAGTGTTGTCATCCAGCAACAGCTCTTCAATGTCACCTTGCAGATTTCTAGGGACGGAGCTCAACCATTTCCTCCTGCAGTCTGCAGTGCTCTGCACCTACAGCAAGAAGGGGACATGCAACACCTCACTGTGAAGCATGAGATGGGGAGATGATAAGGCTGGGGATAAAAGTGAGATGGAGGCGATTCCTCAGGTAAAGCCTCAATGTCCCACTCCAAATCTTAGCTCCAGTGCTAGGCCAGCAGCTGGGAGGAGAAAGCCTGCAGAAGCTGAGGTGCCTGGGTCTTGTAGAGGAGAATCAAGAGGTCAGAAGGGTAAGGATTTGCAAGAGGGAGGACTTACCTGCTCGCAACCACCAGGAGACAAGGCCCATGCTGCGCCTGCCCCATCTCCGCATCCTACTGCCAGAAGGACCAGGAGCAGGGAGAGAACAGGCAGCGGGGCCTCCATCTCAGCAGAAGCTCTCCTGTGGGGACAGAGAAGTCAGGAGCTGCAGCACGGTCAGTTCACCAGCATCCCCAGGGCTCCCAGGACAGCAACGGTCACTCTTACTCACCTTCCTGCTCGCAGCACTTGGCCACCACAAGCTGCCCGGCTAACACCCACAGCACAGGGACCCCCATGGGACAGGAGAAAGTGAGGGACAGGCAGCACACACGGAACACCGCTCTGCAGGGCAGATATCACCCAACCACAGCCAGCCTTCCCGGAGCTTGCAGCCTCCTCCCCAGTGCCAACACTCCAATCCCAGCACTATCTGGGGAAGTGCTGCTTTTCAGCACGAGGGCCCCTGTTGCTTATTTTGTGAGCCGGGAGCTGCCAGCATTTGCATCTGGGGTGAAAGCTGAAGTTCAGGCAAATGAGCAACGAGGGCTTGCTGAGGGCTCAGCCTTCTCATAGCTGCTGGTGCTTGAAGAAGCGATCGGAGGTTATTTTTGGCTGCTTGGGGAGCCAGAGCCTCACAGTTGGAGGTAAGCCAGGGACACCTCCCGGGTTATCTCTGTCCTTGGGACAGCTGAAAGAAGGAAGCCAATACCAAATCCAGAGGGGACCGGAGAAAGACCCTTTTCTCTAGGTGAAAGCTAGCACCCCTCTGAGCCTTCAACCTCCACGCCAGGTCCTTGTGGTGTTCCCACCGTAGCACCACTCCCCAAGAACCCAAGGGTTTCAGCTCCAGCTTGGCAGCAGCACCCAACCCCCTTTTCTTTTCCCCCACCACTGCCTTGTTGCTGTCCGGCTTTGGCCTCCACTCTCCATCCTCCCACATTTTTGGGGGGCAGCTACTCACCACCCGTAGCAGCGCGCGGGGCCTGCAGCAGCTCATCCTGCGGCCTGCAGCCCCTCCACTGCACTGGGGGGTTCGGTGGGGCCGGATGCAAACCAACAAGGTGTTCTCCCACCCGCTTTCTGCCGAGCGCTGAGACGGGCTTTGCGGAAGGAGCGAACGGAAACTGCAGTCACATGGAGGCAGAGAGCGCGGCGAGGCGTTCACACCCCGGGTCGTGCACCCGCAGGCGGCCCCAGCTGCAAGGAGGAACCACGGGGTGGGGGCTGTGGGCAGGGCCCCAGGGCTCAGCGGGACCGGCCTGGGGCTGCTCGTGGTGGTTGGGTTCAACCTCACCGCATTTCCTGCAGGGGAA
This sequence comes from Centrocercus urophasianus, assembly GCF_019232065.1. Taxonomy (NCBI): domain Eukaryota; kingdom Metazoa; phylum Chordata; class Aves; order Galliformes; family Phasianidae; genus Centrocercus; species Centrocercus urophasianus. The sequence continues at coordinate 19,153,390 of NW_024884744.1, read as the reverse complement.
GAAGAAGAAAGGGGCAGATACCGTTCTCAGCATTCCCAAATTTGGGTTCCCAGATGCTGGGAGCCCGCCTCAGGACAGCAGCACCCAGCCTCTTGCAGTGCACAGGTTGGGATGCTCAGGGTCCTCCGTGGCTGCTCAGGATTTGGGTAAACGCAGCACCTCGGTGCAGGTCCTCGCCATCCCAACGCGGGAAGCTCCCAAGCGATGTGGAGGTCGGGGTGAAGCTGTGCTGGACACCAACCCTCCTTTCCCACTGCCAACCTCCCCAGTCACCCTCCCAGACACCTCGCTGTCTGGGTGACCCCGACCCATTGGACATCTGCTCACAGCAGCCCCCACGTGCCTGCAGCCAGCATACGTGACCTGGGAGATTTTTCTTTTTTGCTTTTACCCTGAATTTCATTTCTTCTCTGGAAGGAGGCTCAGTGCTCCCGCATCGCTCACAAAAAAAGGCCCCATGGTTTCATTTCCTGCATTTTCAAGGAAGTTTGAAGTCTGAAAATCGAGAAGGAAAAGAGAGAAGCACTCAGCGTTCAAAAGCGAACCAGAGCAGATGTCAGAAACTCCGCAGTGGGGCAAAATTCCCAGGGTGTTACTCGAGGTCACCAGCACCAGCAGACAGCTGCAGACCCCTCCTGGTCCCCAGCCCACCACAAGGACACTCACCCAGAAGGAGAAGGGCAGGAGCTGGCAGAGGGTGGCCTCACGGCTGGGAGGTCCCACAGCATCCTCACCACACATCAGCCTTGGAAAGAAGGAATCTGGAGAAGCCTGTAATGCTGAGTATTGCTTCGCAGGGCAGACTGCTCAGAGTGGAGTATGGAGTTTGCTGGCTCATTCGCCTTCACAGGTTCTCACACCAACAGCTGCAGTCACCTTGGGGAGGTGGAAGAAAACAGCCCAGCAGAGCGAGCAGCAGCTCAAAGGGAACCAGGTGAGCCACCAGCATGAGCAGCTGCAAGCACAACACCTTCAGGTTGAGAAACAGAGGCTGTTTGGCTGAGGACATGGCCTCCAATGCAGAGCGACTGTGAGAGAGGATCCCTCATTTAACCCAGGGCCCAGAGGGAAGGCAGAAATAGGTCTCAGTAGAAAGCAAAAGGCCATTTCTGGAAGCATGGGGTGGGCAGGAAGGGAAAGAGGGGTGCCGGTCAGCGGCCTGGCCACATCCACTTCCCAGCTCCCACACCCATCCCTGGCCTGGCTCCAGCACTGCGGTCTGCGCTCTTCTGTCTCCCACCTCCACCAACGTAAGCAAGGAGGAAGTGGGCCAGGGAGCAGGGAGCCACAGAAGCCACCTCGTTTCCCCCACGCTTCCCCAGCGGCCAGCATGAGGGCTCAGCACCGCAGACCTGAGTGCTGATGTTGTGGATGCTCTGCACAACTGCTCACAAAGCACCTGCGGGAGCAGAGAAGGGAGAACTGCTGACCCTTCCCCCAAGATCTCTGCAGGAGCTGCAGGCCTTGCAAGTGAGCTGCTTACACCCACGGTTTGCTGCTTGCTTGCACGTTGCCCACGCTTCCTCATAGGGCTGCATGGTGTGGACACACTGATCTCAGCTTTGTATCTGATCTCTGTGGCACTACCCAGCGCATTTACGCACGGTTTTGGCATAAACCTGTCACAACCAGAAGCTCTGAATTCACCCAAAGGAGGAGGTACTGATGAGGCACTCCATGACATCACCCAGCAATGCACGCTGGCACGACCCCAGCTCCCCTCCGCAGTCCTTTCCAGATGCTGTTCTGCTGAAGAGAAGTGAGAAATGGTGTCATTAGAGCAAAGGGAAGTGAAACCATCTCAGCTCTTGACAGAGCATGGCCCCTCTCTGCTCCCCTGCTGGGCTATTCCTTGTCTAATGTAAGAAAACAGAGCAAACTGCCAGGTCAGGGGCTCCTATTTAACAAAGCCCAATCTGAAGTGACACCATCACACCTCAGAGCTCATCCCTGCAGCCACAAGTGGAAAAGGCTCAGCGTGGGCTTTTGGGTCTCGGTTTGAGATTGTCCTCCTCCCAGACACAAAGACTCCCAGACACAAAAAGCACAAGGAACACAAGAGGGGTAAAGCTCAGGGAGATGTGTCAGTGAACACAGCAGATCCTCCTTTCCTCTGTTCCACTGTGAATTGGCCCCTTTTCCCAGATAACAGCGATAGGACAAGAGGCAATGGCCCCTAAGTCATGCCAGGGGAGGGTCAGGTTGGATGGCACAGGCTGCCCAGGGGGTGGTGGTGTCACCATCTGTGGAGATGTGGCACTGAGGGATGTCATCAGTGGGCATGGTGGGATGGGTTAGAATTGAACATGATCTTAAAGGTCTTTTCCAACCTTAACGATCCTATGATTTTCACACTGAGAAGAGCAGCTGAAAGTCTTTAGTTAACAGCTAAACGTGAAATGCAAATATGTCTGTTTGTCCTCCAGACTCACCAGGGCTCAGGTGACCATCTCACATGGGATCCAGAGAAAACCATTCAACCAACTGAGCACAAAACCCAACAGAAAAACCAACAAAAACCCAGACCAGTGCCCAGGGAGTGGTGCAGCCTCCTCTCCCCATCCCTTCTTGGCCTCATCTGGGCACCCACTGCCTGCTGCTAAAAGAGACACAGAGGCTGCAAAGCTTTACCCACGGCAGTATTCAGGATACCACACAAAAACCATTTTGGTCAATATCTTTTCCTTATTGGCAGGTTTGTCCAGCACTCAGAAACACAAAGTTACACACTGACAGCCCTCAGGAAAGCAGACAGAGCCCACCTTCACGATTACTACTTAAAAGCTGTTGGTCTCCTAAGCATAGGATGCTGAAGGAACACCCCACGTCCCCACCTGCAGGCTCTCAGCTCCCAACTACCAACATCTCCCTAGCAGTGGAGGTGCAGCCAGCACCATGCTGTGAATGGGCAGCAGGGGGTTGTGGCTGGAGCGCAACCCAGCTCCACTCTCCCTTATTTGATGGGTCTGGGGAGGGAGCACACACACAGCACCTGCTCACCCGCATGGGTTGCAAACAGGTCTGTGCTTTGACATCAATCATTTGTCTTCCCTCCATTCTCAGCTCACCAGCTGATGGGCTGATCCAAACAGACACAGCAGGCACTGGGGCTGACAGTGTGTCTTAGTGCTGGTCTCTACCTGAGTGTGAAGGCACGCAAGGGAATGATGTTGTAGCTGTGGCACACACACTGCTGTAAAACAGCTGTTTTCACATCTGCCCCCGGCTTTAATGCACACCTCTAAGGATATGAAGGCTCCTGTGAAAATGAGAGCAGGTTCATGACCTGAAATTGTAAGTTCAGGGAAGGATTAAAACAACAATAAATCACTTTACCAACAGTGAAGCACCTGGGGACACAGCACAGGTACTGAGCAACAAAACGCTGCAGGCACACCAAGGTCCCAGGGCAGGCAGTCCTTACACACCCTCAGTGCTGCTGTCTGGATGAAGTGAGGTGAGGCTGAGCTGCAGAAGCCGGGAGCTCGCAGGAAGATCAGACACTTCACACAAAAGGCAAGAGCAGACAGGGTTACACCTTTGTACTTTCCTCCATTCAAACACTGCCTGCAGGTAAACACAGAACCAAAGAGCCTTTAACAATAGAAGAACAGTCTGGATTAAAAGTTAAAATAAATCAAGCAAACATGAAACAAACCCAGCTAGCTTGCAACAGATCTGCAAGTGCAGGCATGGCAGGAAAGACACCTTGTTCTTGTGGCTTGCAAAACTGCAGAACAAGCAACGCTTGTAATAACATACAGCAAGTTCTATTTTAAAATCCTCTTTCAACCACTGCTGTTGGATGGAATACATTCAATCATCTTCTGATGGCTTCACTTTGGACACCGGTGACAGACACCCAAAGGGATGGAAAGCAGTGTGTGACAAAGCAGACCAGATCAATATGGGACTGACTGTACCTGAGCCCCCAAACCTCCTCTGCCTCTGCAAGTGACCTCAGGCTCCCAGCTCACCCCATAACCTTAACCCTAACTGCAGGACCAAGAGTTCCAATGAAGAAGTATGTTTCAAAAGTGATAAAAGCAAAAGGAGAAGGGGATGTTGAATAGCAGTAGAGGTTCTGCATGAAGCATGAATGTTGCACAAACCTTCAGCCGATCCAGTCGGTGCTCCCGCAGCACTGTTCACTTTGCCCTCTGCTGGGAGGTGTGAGAACTGGTGCTGAGGTCACACCATCCCCAGAACACAATGACAAACACTGCGTTGAGGAGAAATCAGCAGATTCAGCACCGTCTGAAGGAAAAGCCTTCGGTCTTTATTTACCACTTCATTAATTCTCCCTTTCAACTAAATTAGACCCTAGTGCCAGGTAGTGCAGGATAATTTCGATAAAACAAACACGTCGTCCTCCTCACCGCTTAAAAACTCGTTTTGTCACTGTGAAAAGGATCACAGAACACATCTCAGCAGTGCAGTTTGCTGGCCGCAGGTTGCACAGCACTGTCTGCTCTGTAAGAGCCAGCCCTGAGCCGACACAGAGCAGCACATGCAGCACTCACGGCCATGCTCCTGCTGGTGTCCAGGGCTATTTATAACATGCCAGCCTTGTGGAACTGTGGAACACAGGCTTGGAAGCAGTCAGATCAGCAGGAAGTTCCTTCCTACGCAGAGGCCGAGGAGAAGCAGATTCCATAGGCTAACAAAGGGAGAGAAGAGGAAGGGAAGTAAGTCACAGTCCCTAACACCTGAGGAAAGGGAGCACTTTCAAATCCTGAACTTTAGGCAAAGTGTAACAAACCAGAAGCTTACCTCCAGTTCAACAGCAATATTCCATCTTGCTGGGCAACAAATATAAAGCTCACGCAGGTAATAAAGTCAAAATGAGAAGAAATGTAAAGACTTGGCCAAAACTGAGGTATCAATATAGAAATGTGAGGGCTCAGGAAATGCTGAGGGCTGTTGCCTCCCATACAGCTGCTCTTACATCTCTTTTCTCTAGGTATGACCCAACTCTTCCCAGGACAAATGTTATTTTAATTCATTGCTGCTGTCATCATCTCCGTGGAAGTGGAAGAGCAAAAAATAGAGAGAGCCATCTGGAAAACACATCCACATTTCAAGGCAATTCAGAAATACAGCTCAGCAGTACAGGGAGAGAAAATCTAACGTGTTCCAGTTGGCTGTGGGACTCCGAGGCAGAAGAACACAGCTACATCCGCAGCAGCAGAAGCTCAGCCTGTGCACGGACACGCGGACGCAGCCCATCACATCACAGCCATCTGCTCCCCTTTTGTCACCTGAAACGTGGCCAAAAATTACAGCACCAAATGGCATTTGCTCGCAGCAGGCTCATACAGGACTCCCAGAAATGCATGCACCACTGCATTTTAAAGCAGAAAAAATGCTTTAAGAGAAATCTCCCCAGCAGTGAGCTGTTTCCCCACCGATGAAGAAATACCAGATATCCTGAAGGACTGTGGAGCCTACACGTGACTGATCTATGTAAGCTATGGGCAGCTGATGTTTCTCTTGGCCAAAGCAGTCAGATCACACGCTGAGGAAGGGAAAATACTCCATGCAGTTGTTCACTTGACTCCAAAGTACCTCACAGAATCCCTTTTTTCCAGCCCGTTTTCGGCTAACCAACATCAGACCTCTTCTCTTCTGAACACCCTCATGGAGACATCAGCCAAAAGCTCAGCACTTAAAAACTAATTCTCAGTGATTTTGGAAAGTGCTTCAGAGCTCCCGACCACAACACAGTCTCCTCTGATTATTGATTATGGCTGCTCCAACTTGCACAGCATCTCAGCCCTCTTTTGTTGTTTGTTTTCCACATGATCTGCCATGTGTGGTTGGGTTGGAGATCCTGCCCCAGCCTGCAGCCTGTTGCCACAGCATCAGTTACTTTCCAGCTGTTGGACCACAGCCATACACATGCATTTGGAAACAGATCACTGTGAAAGCTCCATGAGCTCCAGTGCCATTTCTTACCCTCACAAGCTACCAAGAGCACATCTGAGCTCTCCTTGGTGCCCCCCATCTAATGAAACTTGTGTGAGCAACACCCACAGATTGCACGAAGCCCAGGCATTAAATCTGCAATTGATCTGCTTTGGCAAATCAAGAACTTGGTATCACAAGAGTGAAGTTCATGTCTACAGAGCACGGTCTGTGGGCCTTGTGCAAGACGGAATTCCTCTTTGCTGAACCTGGAAAAGGCACAAAGCTTGCCTTTGGAACTGAGAGCAGAAAAGGGGTATTTGCATGGCTCGACTGCTCCTCCATTGTCCCCCAGCAGTACACAGGCTCTGTGTATATTTAAATCATGTCACACAGAGCTTATCGCTACATGCTGCTGCACACAGGTGGGAATGAGAAGCAAAACCATCAAAAACAGCACATAGAAGCCACTCCGTTCAAAGCAGCAGCAGAAATGCACTGGGTGCCCATTCCAAGAACTTACCCAGAACAAAGCAGCACAGCCTGAAGCCAGCCCAGCCCAGCAGAACCTAACACAGCATGTGTGCAAGCACCAAAAGAATCCGAGGAGGCACCAAGCGCTCTAGGGATCAGCAATTCTTACAGTTAAGGCTGGAAAAGCTGCAAAAGAAGAAGAAAAAAAATAAGCAGGAATACCTCAGTATAGGATCTGACTACAGATATTAAATCTTACGCCTGCTAGATCCTCATCCCACCAAAGCAGTCCTAGCATGGGAACAAGCTTAGGAGAGCCGCAGGGAGGAGCACACTGGGTGCAGTGTGCAGGGGAGAGGAGAGCTGCCTCCTCCATTCCCTGTTCTCCTGCAAGACAAGGTTGTGCAGGCTGCCAGACCCCACTGCCTTGTCCCCCCCGTGCCCAGAGCTCAGGTCATTCCCAAATCACTGTTCCAGCTGTGTGAATCTGGTCAGTACTCTAAACCTCTCTTGTAACCCCCCTTTTTCACCTCCTCAAATGCAATCTCGATGTCTGCTTCCTTCTCAATACTCCAAGCCTGAAGTGTAAAAGGTGAATAAAGACGGTTTCAAAATGATTTACCAAGTGGGAAGAGCTGCAAGCAAACGGCTGTCTGGTTAGTCAAAATGTGTTGGTGGAGGAGAGTTAAACTGGAGCTGGTAGCACAGATACCCTACACTGTTCATACCTGCTACCTCCTCTCTCAGTGTGATTTGTAAGGATGGTGAACAAGCAGTCAAAAAGCACCTTCCAAGGCACCTCCTGCAACAGCAGGGCAGCACTGAGCCCAACACCTCCTCTGCTGCCCAGCAGTTCATACTGGAAGACCTCCAGCTGTGAAAAGGGGGTAATTTGAGGAGCACAGCTATCCAGCTCCCTGTAACCACCCTCGAGGTTCTCCCTTCCTGAACAGTCAGCAAATCGCACAGCCCCAGCACCACCATCCTCCTCAAGATAAGAAGTTTTGTTCCGCCACACCAAACCGCTGCGGAGGTCGTTGCAACAACACACACAGATGAGTCCTTGTGAATTATAGCAGAGTTTATTTTAATATTTTGTACAGCCAGCATTGGTCTCCAGGAATAAGTTATAGTTTTACGTGAGCTCCCCCCCAAACCCACCCTTAAGGAATGTTCAGCTTTCACCACATCTAATTTAGAGGGAAATAATTTATAGGGTAAGACGCAGTCTGAAGAACGGAAATCAATCTTCGTTTCACCAAACTCCTCCGAAGTTCTCAGGGTTTACTTACATCTAATTGGACTCACGACCAAGCACAGCAGCCACGGCCGACCGAGAACAGCTCGCACCTCAGCAAAGATCTTACTCTGTGAAACAGGACAGGATTTTGTTTCCCATTTCCCTCCTCCAGTTCTGCCAGGCACACGTGAGCCCTGCAGTTTAATCCAACCAACGCTCATGACTGGTTTTCCAGGAAGGTACTCACTTGGTGTCGGTCTCACTTCACCAGCCAGTTGCTCTCAGTACCATTTAAAACATCATTTCTCACCGTATCCTTTGTTTCTTTAACACAGCCAAGAGAAATTGAGCTCGATACCAAACTGCCTTTAAGCACTAAGCAACACATAAAACAAATAAATACTATAAACCCTTTTAAATGGTAATAATGCACATTCTCTGTTCCAGTGCACAACTTGGTTATTTACTGTGTAAAAAGCACTGCAAGGACAGCTCTTCTGCAGCACATGAGGCATCTCAGTTACTTGCTTTCCTCCAATTGCTTGAATAAAGGGGGGAAAACAAGCAGTGGCCTAAGAGACATTCCTCTTGCTCAGAGAACTGTCAGCATCCGAGATGAAGCAGCTCACGTTCTCCAGCACAAAACTAAGGAGAGGTTGCACAAAAACTTCATTCTCCCCCTCCTAAAATCACACCATCGATAACTGAAACAGCCTGCTTTGCTCTTGGAAATGCCAGCACGAAAGAAATGGGTGCTGAGAGCCAGGCAGGCACACAGCTCTCAGATTTTAGTGCCCCACCAAAGGAGCCATCCTGCAGTGCCCACAGACAGCACCGACCAGAAAGCATAAGGGTGCTTTTAAAACCTTGTCTTTTTGACGTGGAAATGAAGACGAGCTCAGCACCGTGCTGCAGCTTCTTTTCTTAAGGGTGGACCATAAATTTTGGAAGAACAAAACTTCCAGGGCAATTTTGGTTGTGTTTCCCAGGGAGAACAGAACTACTGCTGAAGCTACGGAAGCTTTCAGCTACACAGAAAGAGAATCCACGCAGCACCGTACTCCACAAGGGCATTCCCAATGCTCTACAACACAACAGAAGAAGCACACTTACATGAATGTCATTCAAAGTTTTCCTGAAGCCCCTTCAAGAAATTCCACCCCAGTTAGAATAAAGCAAACCCTTCTTTTTGATGTAACTGTTCTTTTCGACGTGTTCCATATATACAATTCTTAAAATACACTTAAAAATAGCTGCACACGTTTGATATCGTTACACCAGAGGAGGGCAGCCTGGACAGACGGCTCTTCTTGGTATTTTAAAAACTGTAAGTAAAACCCAACCAGACTCGCTCTCCCCAGTACCCACGTCAGCCCCGAGGAGGGAAGGGAAGGGGAGGCACAAGCAGTTTTAAAATGGGAGTCTTTCACAAAACACACGACTTACAAACCTCGGGTTAATTTCCGCAAGCAGTTTTATATCAAATCCTTCCTTAAATATCTGAGGTCACGCACTGCCATCCTAGCAATGAAATCTGTTGCAACATGCACGTGTCAGCTTCCCACTCAATCAACTGCGACCCTGAGGATTTTTCTGGCCTGGTAGAAAGAGGAAATGTAACAATTCCTGAAGTATGGCTGGTCCTCCATTTCAAAATTCTGTATGGTTTCCTCGATGGTTCTTGGACACACGCTTATTTTTTTCCTCTAACACATGTTTCCCTCTAACCAACATGCAGATTTCTCCTCCCAGTCATCCACATCGTGACGTCCCAACGAAACCATCCGTCATCCATCCAAAGGTTTTCCCAGGTAGACCAAAGTCACTTCTGTGTTACCGTACACGGCAGACACTGCTGGATACAGGCAAACTTTGGGCAGTCCTCTGAACGCAACTCCCAAGAACTCATAGCCCCTCTCAAACGCTAACGTTTTGTCTTCCATGTCCAGGATAACTCGAATCCTTTCGCCTATCTGGAAACAGAGATGGGAAGAGGAGGGAGGAGAAGCAAACAGGGAAAGAGTCAATATATTCAGATGGAAACACCAAAAAAAGCAACCTAAAAAACATACAAAGCAAAATCCATGGATAATACAGCGGAACAGATTAAAGCGAGGCTTTCCTTGCTGCTTTCACAACAGAGATGTCTCCACTCCTCTCGCATGGACCAGCACATCTGCTGCCTGCTCCTGCGGGCAGCCCAGGCCTAAGCATCCTCATAACACTGAACACAGCCCTTCACAAGCAGACCTTGCAGCAGCAGCACAAGCAAGAGCACTGCTCCAGAGCACCACAGGAGCCTGACAATACTGTAATTGCCCCAAGTAACTGGGGCTCTGTTGCCGGCAATGACCAGTAGAGGCTACAAAGAACAATGTTAGACAGGTTGTTTAGAAAGGTAAATGCCAGGTGCAGAATATTCCCAGAACGTACTTCTGATGGCACGAATGCTATCACTGACAGGGGTGCTCCCTTACCAAGGCAGAAAAATAATTCAGTGCAAAGCTTTGGCAAAATGGGCACACAAAACCTACAATACAGATATACAGATGTGAGTAAAACCAATGCTGAATGCAGGCTGTACAGGATGCTCCCTGTGTTTATCCCGTTGCTTTCAAATATAAACAGAAGCGAGAAGCACCAGCAGCAAATGCAGCATGAGATAGCACAAACTTCTGCTTCTCCACCAGACAACCGCAGTGCCGGGGATTCCTTCCAGCCAACATATTCTTCTTCTAGCCAATGCTAACAAGTGTGTATTTCCCTTCAGTACGTATTCTATGAGCAGATGACCATACGTGTATGACTCCATGATTCTACGTCTCACTAAATAATACAAAATGCTTTAAAGGATTGCTGATTCAAGCCCTCACCAATTCTTAACAAGGAAGCATTGACTGCAAGCACAGCTCAGCCTGCAGTCCCCATGGGAGCTCTCCTGGCTTTAAAAGCTCTCCTCATCCTGCTGTGCAGAAAGGCCCAGACAGGCAGCAGGAACAGACTGCCAATGGGCAGGGCTGGAAAGGGCCAATTCACACATCAGGAAATGTGAAATCTGCATCTCTTTGATCCACATTTACTTATTAATTGCAGAAATGGCAGGTATCATTTCCAGACTGAACTAAGTGCTTGGCAGTGAGCTTTTACATGAAATTTAGAAATATCAGCCTTGAGTTAATGCCAAGATGTTCATGTACAGCTGAAGTACAAAGCATTATTCATCCCAAGCCACGAAACTGTGAGAGGGAATTATACCGCAAAACAGCTGAAGATGCAACGTGAGGAAAACCATCAGCCAAAAGGCGGCCGTGTGAGCGGCCTGGAGAACAAAGATAAACACAGCAAGACAGAACAGCAGAGCAGCACCTGTGCTTTGGTAACCCAAAATCACCCACACGTCACGGCCCGACCAAAGGATGTCACCTGTGGGAGGGCGCCCGGAGAGCCAGCAACCAGCGCGTGGCTCGGGGAGGCCCTGCCTCAGCACGGCCTCTGCTCACACCGCCAACGGGGCTGAAACAGCCACCGACAACAGCCGCCTCGCTGCTCCTGAGAGCGATGTCAGCTTTTGTTTCAGAGGGGATGCGGTGTTCCAATGAACGCCCACTCGGTATTTGAGAAAGAAGGCAGAAACAAAGGAAACGGGCGCAGAGGAGAGTGGCTGCCCCATCCCTCAGGGCTGGATGGGACCGTGGGCAGTCTGAGCCGGTGGGGGCAGCCAGCCCTCTGCAGGGGTGGCAGCGGGTGGCTTAAGATCCCTTCCAACCCAGCCGTCCGGGACGGCCGCGAAGGCGGTGAAGATGAAGCTAGTCCCTCCTGCAGGGAGATGCCGGGGCGGCACCCAGCAGCGCACGGAGGGCCCGCTGCCCGCTCACCTGGTACTTGGGCGCGTTGTTGCACTGCGGGAAGCTGCCGTTCACCTCACCGTTGTGCAGCAAGTTATTGTCCACCAGGTTCCAGCCCCAGCTCTGGTCGTCGCTGCCCAGCAGGGCCACGTAGCCCTGGCACTGCATGGCCGCCCGCTTAGTGGCGATGCCGATGACGGCCACGGTGCCCAGCGGCCCTTCCCACCACACCTCCCAGGCGTGGCGGCCCTCGCTGAAGCCGATCTTGGTCCTGGCGCCGTCGGTGCTCTGGGCGATGGGGTTGCGGTGCAGCGTGAAGCCGTTCTTCTTGATGTAGACGTTCCGGGAGCAGTCGTTGGTGCTGAAGGCGTGGTGGAAGGCACGGACCTAGGGCGGGGAGCCAAGAGGGGTCAGTCCGCGGGAGGCGTCACCGCCGCGCGGGGCCGCGCCGGGCTCACCTTGCCCTTGTAGGTGGGCACGTTGCAGAGGATGTCGGTGCGCAGCGCCTCCTCGGCCAGGCAGCGCGCGGCCAGGCTGCGCCACACCTCGCTGTTCTCGTCGCCGTGCAGGACGTGGTGCCACAGCTTGCACACCAGCGCGCAGCTCCGCAGCTCGCGCAGCTCCAGGTAGGAGAACACCAGCTCAAGCACCCGCCCCGGCAGCCGCCACCCCGCTCCCCCCGCCGCCCCGCCGCCGCCACCGCCGCCGCCGCCGCCGGGCCCCGCC